>NC_081421.1:44463600-44606698 GCF_949786415.1 Peromyscus eremicus
ATGGTGACTGTGAGCTTTCATAAGGACTATGAGCTCTCTGACTTCACTTTCTACTCCGGCCTCCACACCAACACACAGATGGATAGCAATCGCAGTTAAGAAACAGTTGGGATTAGGGGAAGCGTACAGAGGAAGTCATTTGGAACAAAGCTAAACCCCTATCTTCCCCATGAGCCAGACACCCTTTCTAGCTGGCCTTGCTTGAGGTGTGGGGTAACTATAACTTCAAACAAAGTGCTAACGGAATTAACTTCTGACATGTAGTTTATGGAGGCCTTAGGATTTGGAGTTACCAAACAATGACTAGAAAAGTAATGAACCCAATGAAGGTTCATCTCCTCAGGGGAAAATCTTTCTCTACTAAGTAGGTTTTTCTTAGTAGTTTTTTCCCCCTAGAACTTCATAGATGAACACTGCATCTACATTACTCCCACCCCTCCCACTTCCCTCTCCAACCTCTCCCTTGCCCCTCCCAAATTAATATCTCTTCTTTAAATGTGTGTAAATACATATAGTGTCCTGAATCTGTTTACCTTTGCTCACATGCACATGGGTCTAGGGCTGACCACTTGGAATTATGGAATGGGTTCATGTGGGAACTCATCCCTGGAGAAAACTGATTCTCTCTCTCTCAGCAGCCAATGACCACATGGAGCTCTTCATGGAGGGGTGGGACCTCGTGGAATTTCTATCTGCATTGGCATATCAATCAGTATGGTTATTATGCCATTCTTGTTCAACTGTGTTGTTGAAAGTTCATGGGTGCCTTGTCCCTGTTATGTCTAGGGGACACAATCTCACAGCTGACTTCCAGGACCGCTGACTCTTACAACCTTTCTGACCCCTCTTCAACAATTTCCCCTGAGCCTTAAGTGTGGGTGCTGCTCTGCAGATGTATCCGTTGAGATGGGGAACCCCACAGTTACTTCTTCTCTGCATTTTGACCAGTTGTGGATCTCTGTAATGGTCTTCATCTGTTGCAAAAAGAAGCTTTTTTGATGAAGGGTAAGAACTACAGTTATATGTGGGTATAAGGATAAATATTTAGAAAACAGTTAGAAATTATATTGGTTTCGGAAAATGGCAGTAGGTTCTCCTCTGGGGGTCTATGACCTCTCCAGTCACTGGTAGTTGGATAGGTTTCCAGGACCAGGCATGCATTTCTTCCATTAAGTGGGACTTAAGTCCAATTAGACAGCTGTTGGTTGCTTCCAAGATAAAAGTGCTACCATTGCACCAGTGTGAATTTCTTGCCAGTTCAGTCATTGGTGTGGTTCCTAGGCTTTAGAGCTGGGTAGAACTACCAATTGCTCCTCTCCCTTGGTAGCTTGCATAACATCTTCTGATACTGTAAGAGCCAGTCCTTAGGAAGGCAGCTTCCAGGTCAGTTTAGCTCTATTCCTACAAGTCCTATGTCCGAAGTGTGTGATGTCTTTAGCAATAGGCTCTTATCTTAAAATTCTGGGAGGCAACCAAGGGTAACCACATTAGCTCATATTGTTTTGTGGGTCTCTTGGACTCCCTTGACCAACAGTTCAAGAAGAGGCTCCTCATGCCTGGTACTGAGGTTTTTGTTACATAGTCTATGGCTTGTGGCAGAAAGTAATTTAAACTATATAACTGTAGCCGGATTGTTTCTCTAGTCCCGCCAGGCCTCTGCAGTTCTGTGGCCCACTTATAAAATAATCACTCAGAAGCTTACATTAATTATAACTGCTTGGCCATTAGCTCAGGCTTATTACTGACTAGCTCTTACACTTAATTTAACACATACTTCTTATTTATGTTTAGCCACGTGGCTTGTTATCTTTTCTCAGTTCTGCCTTGACATCTTGCTTCCTCTGTGTCTGGCTGGCGACTCCTGACTCCACCTTTCCTCTTCCCAGAATTCTCCTTGTTTTCTTACCCCACCTATACTTCCTGTCTGGCTTCTGGCCAATCAGCGTTTAATTTATCAACCAATCAGAGCAACACATATTCACAGCATACAGAAAGACACCCCACAGCATATAACTATGTATACACATACATATATGTTGCATGTAATTTTAGATAAACATAAATTATTATTCCTTATGTCTTTTTCAAATATCCTTAGTGTTTTATAGCCTTTCTCTTTCCTCTCTTTTACTATGTAGGTTTTAAAGGGACAGTTGAAGAACAAAATCAACTTGCTATATAATTGGTATGTTCTTGTTCAAATTACCAGTTACTGTGTTGAAAACAAGTCACAGTTTCAACCACCTGCCAATGAACAATTGGAAGTCTATTACCCTTAAACAAAAAGATGTTTGTTATAGCCAGACAATGTTGGCAGAGATGGGTCCCGTCTTGTGATGGCTTCATCACCACACACTGCCATTCCTCCCTCCTCCCCCGCAGCCTCCCCCCCACCGAGAGTAAAGCACAGTCTATTTGCTTTTCCATATAGAGCAGCTCAGCCTTTCTTGAAGTAGCTCCTAGCTTCCTTACTCACAGAATCAAGCTGTTTTCACTAAAACAAATGCAGTTCCTTCTCTAGTCACAATTCTAGTGTAGAAGAGATGCTGTGTTTTCTTAATAGTAACAAAAAAAGATGCCCTTGGCAGTTTGTATGTTTATAAATATAACTCTCCTTTTCAGTAAACATTGTGTAACTGTCAGAGCATTGACACTCCCATGAACCATGCAATTACTTGGCTACAGCATGTTTCAGCAGCCTCACACTCACTCACAGCTTCGGAATTCTTGTGCATGTCTGCTCCACCCAACTATAAAACTGATGGAGCAAATAATGCCAAGTTAAAAGCAAGACTGTTGGCGATGGCGTGGTAACACGTCTAGCAGGACAACAGTCTGGATGTCATGAACTGGGAAGCTTTCTACTATTTAAAGCCGAGCAGAGGGCCCGGCTGTGGTGGGGCATGCCTTTAATCCCAGCACTCGGGAGGCAGAGGCAGGTGAATCTCTGTGAGTCAAGGCCAGCCTAGTCTACAAAGTGAGTTCCAGGACAGGCTCCAAAACTACACAGAGAAACTGTCTCAGGAAAAGAAAAAAAAATCTGTGCAGAGACCAGATGTTCTGCTATGTGAGGAATTAGTGACAGGGTTTTCTACAGCTCATGTTCATAGACTATGTGGAATGACACCACTTTCCAATAGTAAAGTATTTGCCGTGGGGGTGGAGAAAACATTTCTAAGTCTGACTGAAAGATCTCAGAATAGGTCTAGCAAGATGGCTTAGTGGGTAAGTACTGCAAGCTGCAAAAATATACAAAGTAGGATTTCAGCTGATTATGACAAAGCTGATACCTGGAAGAAGCCAAGGGCCTTCCAGAGGTCAAGGTGAGGCTCAAGGCGTCTTGGTGAAATTTGGCTTTTGATTATCAGCCATTTCCTGCTATGAGTTTCTTGTGTGCTACTGTAGCTTTTTCATCATTTATTGGGCACCATTTCCCCTCTACTAAAGGAATATTTAGATAACTTGTGTGCTGACAGCAATGCACAGCCAGAGCCCCAGTTCAAGCCTCCCTGTAATTATCGTCATTGGCAGCATCCGGCCAGGACCATCCCCAGATGGAGGAAAGTACCTTATCAGAGATACCTCCATACTCTCTAAGAACAGACTTAAGCATCCAGACTCCCCATTTGAGAAGGCCTGGTGGATGTGCCAATTAAGCTTTACTTCCTCCTTTCCCAAACCTTACCTCTAGTTCCAGATCTCCCTTTAACTATTACCAGAGGCATCTAGCTGTACACAGGTTGCCTAGCGACTGAGCACACTTTCCCCCACCCTGCAGAAAAACAGCAGATAGCTTGGACAGATAGGAGCCACAGAAAAAAAGAAGGCAGTTTTATTTTCTCCCATTGACCTAGCAACTTACAGATTCTTAACGTTTTCTACCAATCACGTTTAAGATTATAGTGGAGCACATAAGATCCCTTTTCTTAGATATTACCCGAATTTAGCCTTTAGTTAATTCATTTCCCCATTGGTCACTTCCCTTTTGGGTTGCAAATGATAATTAACAATTACTGCCTCTCTATGTGATTCTTATCACCCCTCCGTTTGACACTGGAAGCCTGGTGATCACATACCTAACTTTATGACCACACAAGAATTCAAGCCTGGTAATCTTGCTCGACCAGGGGACTGCTATTGCTTGGGTTTATAAGTGGACTTCAGAGAGCCTTAAGGGACGGAGATGGAGAACAGGGAGGAATAAGGAGGATTTTGTCCAGACAGAACATGTGGACTAGATGGAGATGAGGAAGAGTCAGATGGGGAAGTACTAGTTGGGTAAGAACGAGATGAAAAGGACTTAGATAAGGCAGAATTAAGACGAGAGAATTAAGATAGAACTTAGAGGGATCAGTAGATAAATACAGAGAGAAATCAGGCAAGAGGGGAGCTAGGCACGAGAGCAGAACTGAAGCTGTGTGGAGAGAGAACCATCACAAAATAATGAAGTATATATACTAAGGAGTTTCATGTACATAGATTCATTTCATATCATCAAAGATTATCAGCTGGTTGTAGATTCTTCCTGGACCCTGGGAGAGGACTATCGAGAGGCTGGACCCCCAAAGTCTCTGATAGGTAAGTGTGGTTGCTATCAAACCTGATGCCCTGAGTTTGATCCCTGGAATCCACCTGGTAGAGAGACCCAGACCCCAAAGTGGTGCTCTGACCTCCCCATATGCTTCCTGACATACCACCCCAATACATTTAAAAAAATTAAATCCCAGAACATTTTTAAAATTCCCAATGCTACCATAAATCTTCAAAATATTTCTCAGCACATTTTAATAATTTCAGTGTCTAAAATATACATCAGTAACTTGTAATTACCAGGTAAGCAAAATTTAGCTTTGTGTCATCCTTCTAAATTGTAATTCATCTGAAGATTCAGCAATTAATACTGTTTAAATCATTCTGGACTCTTTTTGGGAGGGGGGTTTGAGACAGGATTTCTTTGTGTAGCCTTGGCTCTCCTAGAACTAAGTCTGTAGACCAGGCTGGCCTCAAACTCACAGAAATCTGCCTGTCTCTGCCTCCCAAGTGCTGAGATTGAAGGCGTGCACCATCACCACCTAACCATTCTGGACTCTTCCTTGGAAATTGTGTTTAGAGTTAGTCCACAAACCAGACCTCAAATAAAAATAAATAAAATAAAAAGTCATTAATTTCATGGGTCTATTTATAATTGTTAGACATAAAGCAGATTCTAAGGGCTAGAGATATAGCTCAGAGGTTAAAAGCACTTATTAATCTTGTGGAGGACCCAGACTCAGTTCCCAGCACCCACTGGTTGGCTTACTAAAATTCAAGAGAATCTGACACTCTCTTCTATGTGCACAGTATGCATGTAAATCCACACAGACACACTGACACATTAAATAAGGAAATATTTTTAATAACAGATTATAAGATTACAGGTTATGCTGGGTGGTGGTGTCACATGCCTTTGATTCCAGCACTTGGGTGGCAGAGGCAGGAGGATCTCTGTGAGTTCAAGGCCATCCTGGTCTACATAGCCAGTTCCAGGACAGCCATGCCTACATAAAAAAACCCTGTCTCAAAAACAAAACAAAACAATACAGGTTATAAGGAGAAACCAGGTCTACTCAACATTACATATTAAAAAGTCTCTAGAATCAAGACAATTGGTTGCTAGTGCAGGAATAAACTACTGAAATAAAATAGAGCACAAATTAGCAAGCTACAGGCCATAGTTATTCGTTTTTGTAAATTAAGTGGTATTGGAGCATCCATACATTTCCTGACTGTTTATGGCAACATTTGTCCTTTAACAGCAGAGATTGTATGACTGTCCCACCCAGCTACATCCGCACTGGCAAGCCTTCCTTAAGTGGCCTAAATATAGTAAATAAATAGGCTTGCAAGCCATACAGTCTCTGGTATGGAGTGATTTCAAGGATATAAAAACACAGATAAAAAGAAGTCCTATAACATGTTCTTTTAAATAAGACAGAAGAGGCGCTTTCTAAAAAATTATTTATTTTATGTGCATTGGTGTTTTGCCTGTGTGTGTGTGTGTGTGTGTGTGTGTGAGAGAGAGAGAGAGAGAGAGAGAGAGAGAGATCCCCTAGAACTGTACTTACAGAGAGTTGTGAGGCTGGGAATTGAACCGGGGTCCTCTGGAAGAGCAGCAAGTGCTCCTAACTGCTGAGCCATCTCTCCAGCCCCTAGTATAGAATTTCTAATTTGTACAAAAAGAAACAGGAAATGGACTGAGGACGGATGAGACAGAGATGAATGAGACATTTGTATAACAGTGATAATGAAGCAAAAGAACAGAACCAACGTGGATCCTTACAAGACAATTTGGAAAAGTTAGATTTGAAGGAGCTGGGACTGTGAACAGCAGTCTTAGCTTGGGTCCCTGGTTGAGCTGGATTAGTATATGTTAACTGAAGCTGGAGCCATAAAGCACGAAGAGCTTGGAATACCACTCATTGTCCTACTGTTTGTTAGTGGTCAGTCCTCTGCACCAGTGAAGTCCACACGTGGGCCGTGGAGTCCACACGTGGGCCGTGGAGTGAAACCGTCATGTGATGGGTAATTGGCGGACTCTAGACTCAGCTGGGTAGAGTTTCAGTGAGGGACTGTCTAGGTTGGACTGCCAGCATACCTGTGGGGGATTATGCCTGAGGGGGATTTTCTTAATTAGGTTAATTGAGATGGGAAGACCAACCCTAAATGTGGGTGACGTAACAGCATTCCACCGGCTGCACCCTGGACCGATGGAAAGGAGCCTGGGGTGCCGTTCTTTGCTTTTGACTAAGATGCAGTCTGCCAAGATTCCTCCTTAAGTTCCTGGTGCCCTCCACTTCCCCACCATGTTGGACTACAATCTTGAACTATGAGCTAAGACACCCTTTCTCCCCTAAGTTGCTTCTCGTTGGGATAGTTTACCACAGCAACTGGGAGAAAAGAAACAAACAAACAAACAAAAGAAAACAAAAAACAAAAAAAAACTAAGACACATCACCAAGTGAAGTCTATCCACCCACTCATCATCCCAGACTTGTGCTGGAAGCTTGTTAAAATAAACTTGTTACAAGACAGGTTAGTTCAGTTCAGTTTCAAATACACACTAGCAAAGCAAGGTCATGGTCTCTGTTTGCCATCAGCGCAGTAAAGTTGAACTTTATTTCTATTTTCATCCTTAAATCTTTTATTTAATTTTTGCTTTTTGGGGAGGGAGGTCACACGGGCCACAGCCCCCACGTGGAGGTCAGAGGAAAACACACAGGACTGAATTCTCTTTTCCCGCCTTGTGCTACTTGGGGATTGATTAACCCAGGTCTTGAGGCTTGACAGCTCGGGCCTTTACCTGCCAAGCCGGCTCCCAGCCTTGTGGTTTCATCTTTACTACACAGCATGGTAACATTTTCCCCTTTTCACACACACACACACACACACACACACACACACACACACACACGAAGCAGTTGAAATGAAAGTATAAAATAAAAACTGTCTTCTAAAAGTAATGAGTATAGTGTCATCGGCTTTTAATTCTAGCACGTGGGAGGCAGAGGCAGGCTAATCTCCGAGTTCAAGGACAGCCTGGTCTACGAACTGAGTTCCAGAACAACCAGGTCTATGTAGAGAGAGCCTGTCTCAAGAAGGAAAGAAAAAGGAAGAAAGAAAGAGAAATAACAATGAAACTTTTTTCCTAAAAAAAGCCATCAGTACAGAAAGGAGGGGAAATTTTAATAGTCCTAATTCTTAGAGGCAACCACTGCTCATGGTGAGATGTACAGTAGGGTAGGCTGGGAGACGCTGAACTGAAAAGTTAGGGGCTAGCCTGGAAACACAGCCAAGACCTTGCCCTAAGGGGAGGGGGCACAGCAAGATGACTTGGTGGGTAAGGTCCTTGCTGCCAAGCCTGATGGTGAGTTTGATTGTTGGAATCCACATGGTAGAAGTTGAGAACTTGCGGGAGCAAGTTATTCTCCGATCTCCACACAAGTGTCATGGCATGCAAGCATCCATCCACATACACAGACATGAAACACATAAATACAAAAAAGAATTTTGAAGCCAGGCGGTGGTGGTGCACGTCTTTAATCCCAGCACTTGGGATGCAGAGGCAGGTGGATCTCTGTGAGTTTGAGGCCAGCCTGGTCTAAGTTCCAGGACTACACAGAGAAACCCTGTCTTGAAAAAAAATAAATAAATAATTTTTTAAAAGATGTTTTTGGGAAACAAACAAACAAACAAACAAACCTGTGATGTACATAGAAATTGCCTCTACTTAAGAGCTTTGGAAAACAAAGAGAAAGTTGCAGTACGGTCGAATGAATTTTTGTCCTCCCAGTCACAGGGGAGGTTGGCGGACACCAGCAGTCTCGTCACCCTAGACTTAGTGTACTTCGTGCACCTATTTAAAGTCCTTGAACACTGTTTTAAACTGGGAGTCCTATCTGACCAATCTCTGGTGGATGTGTAGCCACCGCTGAATCACATCTTGCTTACTAAAGTGTGATGTGAACATCTGTCTGCCCCAGCTCCTGGTGACATGAGCATAGACATCAGCAGAGGTCCACAAATCTCTCTGAGCCCGTGTACCTATTATTTGTTTGTTTACTTATTTACTATTCCTTGACTTCTATTTATTTTGATTTTGTGTTATTGTGGTTGTCGTCGTTGTTGTTTCAAGACAAGGTTTCTCTGTGTAGTCCTGGCTGTCCTGGAACTCGAACCAGGCTGGCCTCGAACTCAGAGATCCACCGGCCTCGGCCTGCCGAGTGCTGGGATTAAAGGCATGTGACACCGCCACCTGGGTTATTCCTTGAACTTTAAACTGCAGCTCCTTGGTTTTTAAGTTCTTGGAACCAAGTCTCACTGTGTAACCCAGGATGGCCTCAAACGTATGACCGACCCTCCTGCTTTCATTTTCTTGGTGCTAGAATTCAACCACTAACTGGCTGAAATTCCTGTAGCACAACCTCCATCCAACTTGGCAAACACTCCCGAGAGTTCTGAAAATCCCCACGAGTGTCAGTTCCATTTGTGGCTTGCGTGATATCTGTTCCACCATCCTGCAACCCAGAAGGCAGAGCTCAAGCCTGTCCAGACTCTGTAAAAAATCACTTCACCTCAAACATAACCTATTTCAAACCTTTACCAAAGCCTGGGGACCATATCGCTGGCATCTAGCATTCCCACTGCTTTCCTCCTGGCCTCCAGGACACCCTTTCTATAACACCAAATTCTTCCCATTGGTTGCTCAGGTAGTAGCGTTCTTTTTGTAAGCAGGGAGTTCTCAAAACACAGTCTCAAAGCCTGCAGCATCTGCTCCAACCAGAAGTGTGTGCAAACTCTTGGGTTGTTCCCAAACCCAGTGAGTCAGGAACTCTGGGGCATGGTAGGCAGTGATATGTCTTCATGATCCAGCCAGAGAGGTTCTGACGTGTACTAAGGTTCAAAGCCCCCTGCACTAACACCCAGACTTAAACTCTACCCCAGGGCTGTCCGACGTCAGCAGGCAGAGGTGATGATTGCCTTAAGCATCATGACCTGAGTTTGTTCCACAGGACCCACATGGTAGAGAGTAAGAACCGACTCCCTGAGAGACGTGTGGGACCCAACCATTGTGTTCTGACCCAGATGCCTACACCTCCTCACACTCACACCACACACATACAAAAATCAATCAATCAATCAATAAATGCAATAAAAAATTTACCCCACATCTGCCCTTACAAAGGAGCCTTCCCAAAGAGGAATGTTAGCAACACCTACAAAGAGAATATGTCTCTAGCTTGCTTTGTTTCCTTTATCCATTTGCTTCTTGCTTTTCTTGTTCCTTCTCTCTGATCAAACATCTTCCCTTCCTTGCTATTAGATACAGAGGTGGAGCCAGTGCCTAACCATCCCCGTAGCCACACCCTGATCCACTGTTGCCAAGCCACTCTCAATACCCTGGGTGGGCCCAGCCTGTGCATACCTGATAGGACAGTCAGGACTGCACATGTCACAGCATGTGAGGATGGCAAGTGTGGTTTGAACTAGCAAACACCGGATGCTAAGATGATAAGATGAATAAAGACAGCCCCACATCTGTAGACTTTGACTCTCCTTAGAGAAGAAGGGAAGAGCTAGGAAAACCCACAGCGGATGTTCGCAGACTCTGGTCATGGATAAATTCTCCATTTCACAAAAGATACTCCACTCCATGGAACCTTCAGCTTTCCCAAGATTGGAGCTAGGTCTGGGACTCCTTGGGGCTAAGGTCCACTCAAAGCACAGCAGATTCTGCATGCGATCGGACCTGCTCTCTGCCACCGCCCAAGGCCTCTCTTCCTCAAAGTCCTTCTGCCCCTTGGTGGCTGCAGAGTCAGACTCAGCTTCTTATTTCCTGGGCTTTCTTTCTCTTACAAGATTGTAAGGACTCCAACTTCCCCTCAAACTTTCTTTCCAGCTGAGACCTTTGGACTTCTATTTCCAAGAAAGAAAAACCATCTTTTCTGAAAGCTTTCCTCTACTTCCAGGAAGTGGGCTTTACCCGGAGGAGCCCAGTCTCCTGGAAGCTCTTTTCGGAACACATGCTACTCTTCCTGCCATACCCAAGTGATCCAGTCCCACAGTGTGGACACAGATGCTACCCAGCAATTTGACCGTGTTCCTTAGCTCCTACCACCAGCAACACCTCCACCCTAAACTTTCTCCATGATGAACTGCGGCCACAGGGAGTGACCACATCTGACCTTGCTCCCTTGCAGGAATTCTAAAGAGAACACTACCTCTGTAAGCCAAGGGAGCCTGGCCCTGATGCTGATCCGACTGTTCAACAGGGGTCCCAGGTGTTGCTTGAAATGAGGCCTAGCTGGGTGGTGACGGTGCATGTCTTTAATCCCAGCATTTGGGAGGCAGAGGCAGGTGGATCTCTGTGAGTTCAAGGCCAGCCTGGTCTACAGAGCTAGTTCCAGGACAGCCAGAGCTGTTATACAGTAAAAACTTGTCTCAAAAAGAAAGAAAGAAAGAAAGAAAGAAAAAGAAAAAAAGAAAAGAAGGAAGGAAGGAAAGAAAAGAAAAAGAAATAAAGGATGCCTCAACAAGCCCTGGGTTCACTCCCCAAGACACACATTCGTCCTTTACACAAGTCTCAAGTCGCTCATTCACCAGGCACTGTAGCTTCTATTTAAATCTGTTTCCTTCCCTTCCTCTTGCATACATCCAGGCAGCAAGGCCTGTTTCCTTTTTCAGCCCCAAACAGTTAACAGCATGTATGCCATCAACAATATAAATGGATTCCCCAGGTGGTGGTGGTGCGCGCCTTTAATCCCAGCACTCGGGAGGCAGAGACAGGCGGATCTCTGTGAGTTCGAGGCCAGCCTGGTCTACAGAGCGAGCTCCAGGAAAGGCACCAAAACTACTTGGAGAAACTGATGGTTATGATAAACAGCACTGGTGGTGGCACTGGTTACCGGCAGAAAAGTCACGGGCCACGGCCATGACTACCAGAGTTACAAAGAGCTTTATTAGAAAGAAAGAGGGGACAGGAGGGAGGAGAGCCAGGCCTGGAGAGAAAGGAAGATGGCGGGAGCAGAGAGAGAGCACAGAGAGAAAGTAGGGGTCCCCTGTTTTTCCTCACCCAACAAACGGGAACATCCATCCCTGAATCCTTTCCAATCCTGAGGACCTGCTCTGCCAGGCTCTGTGGACCTTGGAAGTTCTTTAAAAATCAGTGAGGGTTCAAATGTGTAAGGACTGCTGCACATTTGCCTGGCACACAACGAAGCAGCTATCATGTGATTACTTTTAAAAATTCTTCATTTAGAGAATGAAGAGCCATCAGAGGTCAGGGAGGATGGAGGTCTCTGTGTCTCCCTTCTTCCCGCCTTCATTTTGTGTACTCCCTTCTCCACCCTGTTCATTCGATTCAAGAAAAGAACAGATACACGGTGTATTTCAAGGCTAGGAAACAAGGCAGGCGAGGAGGTGCTGGAGAGGTCGGTACTCATGGCCTGACAGTGACCACAGGAAGCTCTTTAATCCATCCTTTCAAGATCGTACTGACCTGCTCAGCCCATAGTCACTAAGCAAAAATTGCTTTAGTCATCCTAAGGAAGATGGGTTATGTGAATGCTCTACTTTATATTGCATAGTGACTCTACATGAAAGCGATGCTAATAAATGATCCAGGCTAAGAAGAAAGAAAAGGGACAATTTTCCCACTGAAAAGAGCTGTAGAAAACTTAGTCAGTGTTAGACACTTTTCATCCTGAAATTCTGCTGCTGTGTTGAAGTTTAAAACAGAGCTTCAAACCAAAATGATTGCTCCAATTAAGGTTCTCGTTAGGAAGAGGGTTTTGCAGTTCAAAGTCCTTCTAATAACTGGCGGTCACGTTAATGTTAGCCATCAGTTGATGACCTATTAAGACGTCGCATACATTGTGGGCGAAGTAGAGCCTGTGCTACAGTAATCTTTTCCATGCAGCTATGTGTTTTTCAGTTTGAGGAAAGCTATCATGAAAGTAAATACACACACACACACACACACACACACACACACACACACACACGCATGCACACACACATACATGCATGTACACACATACGCACACGCGTGTGCACACAACACACATCTCCCCTGTATATAATCTAAATCCATACAGCCGTTGTTATTTTTGTTTCTGTGGTTCTTTCCCTTCTGTAAAAAAATCTATTGTTTTCTTAAAAAAGAAATATTTAAATAATTTGTTATTATTATTTTAGTGTAATTTAACCTGTTTTTGTTTTGTTTTGACACAAGGTTTCTCTGTGTAGCCCTGGCTGGCCTCTCCTTAAGATCCACCTGTCTCTGCCTCCCAAGTGCTGGGATTAAAGGCGTGTACCATGACACTTTGCCTATTTTATTATTTTAAATAATTGTGTGTGTGTGTGTGTGTGTGTATGTGTGCGCGGCGTGTGCGCACGTGCGTGTGTATGCAGGCGAACATGGAAGCCAGAGGTATCAGATCACCTGGAACAGGCAGTTGTAAGGCAGCAGATGTGGGTGCTGGGTACTGAACTTGGTCCTTTGAAAGACCAATTAAGAGCTCTTAACTGCTGAGCCATCTCTCTAATCCCAAGTGATATATATATATATATATATATATATATATATATATACACACATACACACATATATATAATGTATGTATGTACATATATGTAGATACAGAGACATATGTATGTATATGTGTGTGTGCATATATATATTTTTTCTGAGACGAGGTTTCTCCATGTAACAGCCCTGGCTGTCCTGGAACTCACTCTGTAGACCAGGCTGGCTTTGAACTCACAGAGATCCACCTGCCTCTGCCTCCAGAGTGTTGGGATTAAAGTCCTGAGCCACCACTGCTTGGCTCTTATTATTCTATTCACACTCCTCCTAATACAGGAAGGAATACAGGCAGGGGTCCGGATTTGATGGCCTGAGAGACACAGAAGCACGCCAGTTTTAGGAGTGGGAGGTGACGAAGAAGAGTGACCAGAGAAGAAGCAGTGAGGGTGGAGGAAGAGTTAAAGTGAGTTTCTGCTATAGTAGCGTCTCAGCTTTCACTGCGTTCACAGCAAGAGACTCCAAGGTTGTCTCCACAAAGAGCCACTGCCTCCTGAGGTCCTTGGGCTCAGAGCTCTGTCTTTCAGGAGGTGGGGTCACCAGTCTTTGGTCTGATAGGTGAAATGGAAAAGCTGAGTCAAGTGTAGCAGCACACTCCTACAGTCTCAGTACTCATGAGATGGACGGAGGAGGGTCAAGTTCATGTAGCCCGGGATTCATGAGACCCTGCCTCAAAAGAAGAAGAGGTAGAAGAGGAAGAGGAGGAGACGGAGGGAGAGGAGGAGGAAGAAGATGGGAAGAGGAGGAGGAGGAGATGGAAGAGGAGAAGGAGGAAGAGGAGGAGGAGTGTGTAAGTAGGAAGAAAAGGAAAAGCTGCCTTACCCAAAAGGGAGCTGGGAATTGGTTTTAACCCATGAGAGGTGAATGACAGAACACGCCAGCACTTCCTAGCCCTGCGCTGTCCGGCAAGGACTCTCAAAAGGTAGATTGCTGGGATGGCACCTTAGAAGGAACCCAAGAGGGGGCCCTCTTGGTTAACGTAGTGCCCGTGGACAGAGTGTTTGGCCTCGAAGGGTCCCTTCAACTTTGTGCTCCACTCAAGTCTAACGGGTAGCGTTTCTCAGTGGACAGCAGTAACTGTCCTGCGACACTGAAGGCCAGGGAACTGCAGAAGCAGCGACGACGACTCCTCACCGATTAGACAAGGTGCTTTCTTGCCACAGGGGCAGCCACAGCGAATGTGCAGAGCCGCCTGTTAGAATGGGAGGAAGAAGTGCTCTTTAAAGTCCTTTCTAGTTTGGGGCTGGGGTGACGGCTCCGGGCTAAGAGCACTGTCTGCCCTCTCAGAGGACCTGGGTTCCATGCCCAGCACTCATATGATGGGTCACATGTTACTCCAATTCCAGGGTGCTGATGCCCTCTTCAGACCTCTGCAGGCACCAGGCATACATGTGGTACACAGACATAATACATACAGGCAAAACAAAACAAAACAAAACAAAACAAAACAAAACAAAACAAAACAAAACAAAAAGTCATTTGTTTTGTATGCAAGCGGATCTTGAAGTAGTTGAGAGTGTCTTAAGGTCTCAGGTACTTCCCTATTGTCACGTAACAAATAACCTACCTGAACAGTCAGTATCTATGACAAACCTTGGCGTAGGATTAGAGGGGAAGGCAACACTGGAGATGAAGCCTGCTGCTGAAGTGAGTTCACTCTTTGTATTTTATCACCAGGAAATGCCACTCCCTGTTTAAAAGGAAGAAGGGAGAGACAGAGAGAGAGAGAGAGAGAGAGAGAGAGAGAGAGAGAGAGAGAGAGAGAGAGAGAGAGAGAGAGAGAGAGAGAACTCTGAAGAGAGCCCTGTATGGCCGCGCAGCCGCAGCCGATGTTAACAGTTCTCCGCTCTCTGCCTTCCTTCTCTTCCCTTTCCCACCTAAGGGTTCCGAAGATACAGAGGAACGCAGAACATTTCAAGCAGCTCTAAGAAGGTCCGTTCTCGGTCATTCCTAAGCAGTGAGCTGCTGGGACTGCATGATAAAGGGCCTGTATCAGCATTTTCAAAATGGAACCCTCAAACTCCCGCTGGAGTTAACTTCTCCCCTGGCTTAGCCAAAACAAAAACGGCTGGACAAGTGTTTATTCCGTCTTGCAAGTCACACTCTATCCTTGAGGGAAGCCAAGGCAGGAACTCAAGGAGGGAGTCTGAAGCAAAACCAGAGAGGAGGGCTGCTTACTGGCTTACTGGCTTGCTGGCTAGTGCTCAGCCAGCTTGCTCATACAGCCCAGGGCCACCTGCCCAGGTGTGGCACCACCCAGTGTGCTGGGCCCTCCCCTATCAACCACCAATCAAAACCTGCCCCCACAGACATGCCCATAGGCCATCTGATAGAGGCAATTCCTCAACAGAGCTTCCCTTTTCTCAGGTCTGTCAACTTGAAACCAAGATTGGGTGTCAGAGTTCTGTACCTAAGCCATCAGAAAACTAAGTGCTGCAAAGTGCAGGAAGAAGCTGGACCCTGAAGAGAGATGGAGGTGGTTTCAGGTGGGGGATGCTCCTATCATAAATGCAGAGCAGGAGGCAGAGCCCTGCAGGCTCCACCCGCTTCTTCAGACCGTGCACACTCATTGGCCTATGCTTGGAGTTACAACTGTACCAGCTGAAGATTAACGTGATCAGCGCCCCGAAAGCAGGAATCGACTTGGTCTTATTTTACCAATGGATATTCCTCAGACCCAAGGCCCAACACAACATTTGGTAAACAGAAGGTGCTTAGGAAACACTGTGGCTCAATTAACTGATTATTTCATAAATTGTGTGTTATGTCAAAATGCATCTTACTGGCATGGTCTATGCAGAAGACAGTAATTGTAAATAAAAACTTTCTTTTTAATGTCTTTTTGTACATAGCACACGCTGAGCAAGAGATCTACCACAGATGCACATGCCCAGCTAGACAATAATTCTATATTGCATTTGCTTGCTTATAATTTTTCATGTAATAGTTACGCTTTAGAGCATACTTTAGATACATACCAACCTTCATGATAATACTAGTTCTATTCACCAAAAGATGACTTTATGGGGTATTTTGTTTGTTTGTTTGTTTGTTCCCCAAGCTTTGAGGGAGGGACCCAATGGAAACCTCCAACCAGGGTGCTCTCTCTCTGCCTAATGTTTGGCTGTGAGTCTCTGCATCTATTCCCACCAGCTACTGGAGACAGCCTCTCTGATGTTGACTGGACTAGGCACCAATCTATGAGTATAGCAGAACATACTTAGGAATCATTTCATTGACTTGTTTTTCCTCTTGGCTTCATATCCTCCATTACTAGGAGTCCTCACTAGGGTCACCATCATAAATTCCAGGGAGTTTCCATGGCACTGTTTCCACATCGCCTCCCAAGTGCATGTCCCCATTCCAGTCATTTCTCCTGACACTCTCTCCCTCCATCCCTTCCCCCTACCCAATCTCTCCTATTCCCATCCCCACCTGCAAAATCTATTCTGTTTCCCTTTCTGAGGGAGATCTATGCATCTCCCCTAGAGACCTCTCTGTGTCTGTGGATTGTAGCATGATTATCCCTTATTTTACAGCTAATATCCACATAAGTGAGTACATACCATGTTTGTCTTTATGGTCTGGGTTACCTCACTCAGATTTTTTTCTAGTTCCATCCACTTGCCTGCAAATTTCATGATGTCATATTTTTTTGTTTTTGTTTTTGTTTTTGTTTGTTTTTCGAGACAGGGTTTCTCTGTGTAGCTTTGCGCCTCTCCTGGAACTCACTTGGTAGCCCAGGCCAGCCTCGAACTCACAGAGATCGGCCTGGCTCTGCCTCCCGAGTGCTGGGATTAAAGGCGTGCGCCACCACCGCCCGGCAATGTCATATTTTTAACTGCTGAGTAATACTCCATTGTGTAAATACCACATTTTCTTTATTCATTCTTCAGTTGAGGGACATCTAGATTGTTTCCAGGTTCTGCTGTTCTGAATAAAGCTGCTATGAACATAGTTGAGCATAGTTGTTCTTGTAGTATGATGGAGTGTCCTTTGGTTATATGCCCAAGAGTGGAATAGCTGGGTCTTGAGGTAGATCGATTCCCAACTTTCTGAGGAACTGCCATATTGATTTCCATAGTAGCTAAACAAGTTTGCATTCTCACCAGCAGTGGAGGAGTATTCCCCTTGCTCCACATCCTCACTAGCATGAGCTGTCACTTGTGTTATTGATTTTAGCCATTCTGACAAGTGTAAGATGGAATCTTAAACTAGTTTTGATTTGCATTTCCCTGATGGCTAAGGATGTTGAACATTTCTTTAAGTGTTTCTCAGCCATTTGAGATTCCTCTACTGAGAATTCTGTTTAGATCTATACCCCATTTTTTAATTGGATTGTTTGGTTTGTTGGTGTCTAGTTTTTTGAGTTCTTTATATATTTTGGATATTACCCTTTATTGAATGTGGAGTTGGTGAAGATCTTTTCCCATTCTGTAGGCTGCCGTTTTTGTCCTATTGAAGGTGTCATTTGTCTTACAAAAGCTTTTCAGTTTCATGAGGTCCCATTTATTAATTATTGATCTTAGTGCCTAGGCTATTGGCATTCTGTTCAGGAAGTTAACTCCTGTTTCTATGCATTCAAGGCTATTCTCCATTTTCTCTTCTATCAGGTTCAGTGTATCTATCTGGTTTTATGTTGAGATCTTTGATCTACTTGGATTTGAGTTTTGTACACGGTGATAAATATGGATCTATTTGCAATCTTCTATATGCCAACATCCAGTTATGCCAGCACCACTTGTTGAAGATGCTTTCTTTTTTCCATTGTGTATTTCTGGCTTCTTTATCAAAATTCAAGTATCCATATGTGTGTGGGTTTACATCTGGATCTTCAATTTGATTCCATTGATGAATGTGTATGTTTTTATGCCAGTACTATGCAGTTTTTATTACTACAGCTCTGTAAAACACCTTGAAACTAGGGATGGTGATACATCCAGAAGTTCTATTATTGTTCACGTTTGTTTTAGCTATCCTGGGTTTTTTTGTTTTTCCACATGAAGTTGAGTATTGTCTTTTCAAGGTCTGTAAAGAATTGTGCTAGAATTTTGATGAGGATTGCATTGAATCTGTAGATTACTTTTGATAAGATTGCCATTTTTTTTTTTTTTTACTGTTAATCCTGCCTATCCGTGAACATGGAAGATCTTTCCATCTTCTGATATCTTCTCCAATTTCTTTCTTCAAAGACTTGAAGTTTTTATCATACAGGTCTTTCACTTGTTTGGTTAGACTTACCCCAAGATATTTTATATTATTTATGGCTATTGTGAAGAGTGTTGTTTCCCTGATTTCTTTCTCAGTCCATTTGTCATTTGTATATAGGAGGGCTATTGATTTTTCTTCTTCTTCTTTTTTTTTTTTTTTTTTTTTGAGTTAATCTTGTATCCAGCCAATTTGATGGTGTTTATCAGCTATAGGAGTTCCCTGGTTTTTGGTCACTTATGTATACTATCATATCATCTGCAAATAATAATACATTGACTTCTTCCTTTCCAATTTATATACCTTTGATCTCCTTTAGTTGTCTTATCGCTCTAGCTAAAACTTCAAGTACTATATTGAATAGATATGGAGAGAGAAGACAGCTTTATCTTGTTCCTGATTTTAGTGGAATTGCTTTGAGTTTCTCTCCATTTAATTTGATGTTGGCTATAGACTTGCTATAAATTATCTTTATTGTGTTTAAGTATGTTCCTTGTATCCCTTATCTCTTCAAGACATTTATCATGAAAGGGTATTGGAATTTGTCAAAGGTTTTCATAGCATCAAATGAGATGATTATGTGGTTTTTCTTTCAGTTTGTTTATATGGTGTATTACATGGACTGATTTTCATATGTTGAACCATCTCTATATCTCTGGGATGAAGCCTACTTGGTCTTCGTGGTGGATAATCTTTTTGATGTGTTCTTGGATTTGGTTTGTAAGTATTTTATTGAGTATTTTTGCATCTGTTCATAAGGGAAATTGTTCTGTAATTCTCTTTTTTTTTTGTTGAGTCTTTGTGTGGTTTGGGTATCAGGGTGACTGTAGTCTCATAAAATGAATTTGGCAATGTTCCTTCTGTTTCTATATTGTGGAATAATTTGATGAGTATTAGTGTCAGCTCTTTTTTGAATATCTGATAAAATTCTGTGCTAAAACTGTCTGGCCCTGGGTGGTATTTTTTTTTTTTTTTTGGTTGGGAGATTTCTTTTTCTTTTTCTTTTTTGAGACAAGGTTTCACTGTGTATCCCTGGCTGTCCCAGAACTCACTCTGTAGACCGGGTTAGCCTTGAATTTGCAGAGATCTGCCTGTCTCTGCCTCCTGAGTGCTGGGATTAAAGGTGTGAGCAGCTACCACTGCCTGGCTGCTGGGGAGATTTTAGTGACTGCTTCTATTTCCTTAGGAGTTAGAGGTCTATTTAAATTGTTTATCTGATCTTGATTTAACTTTGGTAAGTGGTACCTATCAGAAAAAATGACCCATTTCTTTCAGATTTTCCAATTTGATAGAGTATAGGTTTTTGAAGTATGACCTAATGATTCTTTGGATTTCCTTGTTGTCTCTTGTTATGCCCCCCCTTTTAGTTTCCAATTTTGTTAATTTGGATGTTCTCTCTGTCTTTTTGTTAGTTTGGATAAGGGCTTGTCTATCTTCTTGATTTTCTCAAAGAACCAACTTTTTGTTTCATTGATTCTTTTTTATTTTTTTTTTATTTTTTTATTTTTTATTTTTTTTCATTGATTCTTTATATTGTTCTAATTTATTGATTTCAGCCCTGCTTGATTATTTCCTGCCATCTACTCCTCTTAGTGTGTTTGCTTCTTTTTCTTCTGGAGCTTTCAATTGTTCCGTTAAGTTGCTAGTATGAGATCTCTCACTGTTTGTTTTTAGTGTGCTCAGTGCTATGAAGTGTCCACTCAGCACCACTTTCATTCCCATAGGTTTGGGAATGCTGCATGTTCATTTTCTTTGAATTCTAGAAAATCTTTATTGACCCATTTTTCATTCAGTAGAGAGCTGTTTAGTTTTCACGAGTTTGTAAGCTTTCTCTTGTTTCTATGTTTGTTAATATCCCACTTCAATCTGTGGTGGTCTGACAGGATGCAGGGAGTTATTTCAATTTTCTTGTATCTGTTGAGGCTTGCTTTTTGATTGAGTACGTGGTCAATACCGATGACCAATGATTGTTAATCTCTGTTATTTTGTTGATGTTGATGGTGGTGGTGGTGGTGGGTGTGTGTGTGAATGTATGTGCTTCCCCTCTTTTGGTTTTGCTGATGTGAGATGATTTATTTCGTGTGTTTTCTGGGTATAGTTAAGTTCCTTGGGTTGAAGTTTTCCTTGTAGTACCTTCTGTAAGGCTGGATTTGTAGATATTGTTTAAATTTGACTTTATCAAGGAATATCTTGTTTTCTTCATCTACTGTGATTGAAAGTTTTTCTGGATATAGTAGTCTGGGCTGGCATCTGTGGTCTCTTAAAGTCTGCAGGACATCTGCCCAGGCCCTTCTGACTTTTAGAGTTTCCATTGAGAAGTTGAGTGCAATCCTAATAAGTCTGCTTCTATTGTATTTGGTCTTTTTCCCTTGTAGCTCTTAATCTTCTCTGTTCTGTGTTGTGGAATATTTGTTTAACTAGGCAAAGATGTGTTACATTTGTTTATGCTGTATTTGTTTAACTATGTAAAGATGTGTTGCATTTGCTTTAATTAAATAAAATTAACCTGAGCTCAGAGAGGCAGGGTTAGCAACTAGTTGACAGGAAGTAGCAGGGAGGAGCCTAGCATGTGTTTTTTAGCTAGGATGGTGTGGAAGGAGAGTGGCTTCCAGGATGCAGGCAAAGAGAAAGTTAGCCAGTGGCTACTCTACTCTCTGAGCTCTCAGGTTTTCACCCTAGCCTTACAACCTCGAGTTTCTTTAGAACAATAGAGATTTAGTTAAACCTACCTTTAGTGGCAGCAACAGAGCCATTATCTGGGGGAAACAGAATTCTACCCAGGCTATGGATGGCCTGAGTGGCAGAGCTGCTAGTAGCTTAAAGTGCAACCACTTGGACAAAAACAGCAGTTCTGTATGATTAGTGTTTTGATTATTTTGTGGTAAGAGGAAATTCTTTTCTGGTCCAATCTATTTGGTGTTCTCTTTCTTTAGATTAGAAATTTTTTTTTAATGATTTATTTATTTTTATGAGGATTGGTGTTTTGCCTGCATGTATGTCTGTGTGGTGGTATCAGATACCCTGGAACTGGAGCCACACACACAGCCATAAGCTGCCAAGTGGGTTCAGGGAATTGAACACAGGTCCTCTGGAAGAGCAACCAATACTCTTCAACCGCTGAGCCATCTCTCCAGCCCCCAAATTTTCTTTTGTGCTTTTTTTTTTCTTTTTGGTTTTCAAGACAGGGTTTCTCGGTGTAGCTTCGGTGCCTGTCCTGGATCTCGCTCTGTAGACCAGGCTGGTCTTGAACTCACAGAGATCCACCTAGCTCTGCCTCCCAAGTGCTGGGATTAAAGGCGTGTACCACCACCGTCTGGCTTCTGTGCTTTTGTTGAAAATATTTTCTGGGCCTTTGAGCTGGGATACTTTTCCTTCTATTCCTAATATTCTTAGGTGTGGCCTTTTCATAGTCCCAGATTTCCTGGACGTTTAGTGTTAGGAATTTTTTAGATTTAACATTATCTTTGACTGATGTATCTATTTCTTTTATCATTTCTTCACCAGCTGATATTCTCCCATCTCTTGTATTCTCCTGGTGAAGCTTGCCTCTGTAGCTCTTGTTCATTCACCTAGATTTTCATTTCCAGAATTTCCTCAATTTGTGTCTTCTTTATTGCTTTTATTTCCAATGTCAGGTCTTAAACAGTTTTGTTTCTTTCACCTGTTTGGTTTTTTTTTTCCTTTGCTTCCTTTAAATAATTTATTCATTTCTTCCAATTTTTTTTCTTTTTCTCAATTTCTTTAAGGTATTTCTTATTTCCTCTCTAAGGACCTCTATCATCTTCATAAATTTGCTTTTTAGGTCTTTTTCTTGTCTTTCAGAAGGGTTGGAATATTCAGGGCTTGCTGTAGTAGGATAGCTGGACTCTGGTGGTGAAATATTGTCTGGCTGTTGTGTCTTTACTCTGGTGTCTAGGTTTCTAGATTTGGGTGATTATAGGTCTATGTGCTGATTTATGAGTTCTGTTTTTTTGTACTTTGGTTTCTGTTTCTTTTCTGGTCTTTTCTGGCCAATGTGGCCTGTTTGAGCAGGGGGTCTCCACCCTAGGTGGGGGTTGGACTTCTGGTGGCTTGTGTGGCCTCTATCAAGCAGGGGGTCTCTGGATTGGTCAAGTTGGGTGCTGGGATATGGCAATGAGAGGAATGGGGAAGGGGAATGGGGATGGGAACTGAGAGAGTTGAGAGGTCCACTGGCAGGCAGCCTAACTTGACTTCTTGCCACTTGCATGGCCTTTAAAAAAATTTTTTTTTTAAAGATTTATTATGTTTACAGTGTTCTGCCTGCATGTATGCCTGTATGCCAGGAGAGGGCACCAGATCTCATTATAGAAGTTGTGAGCCACCATGTGATTGCTGGGAATTGAACTCAGGACCTCTGGAAGAGCAGCCAGTGCTCTCAACCTCTGAGCCATCTCTCTAGGACCCAAAATTTTATTTTTTTAAACTTAAAATTTAATTCTTGTGTATGGGGGGGAGGGGCATGTATATGTGATTTCTGGTGTACAAAGAGACTGAAAGAGGAAACCTCTAAGCATAGTGGTACATGCCTGTAACTGAACTCTCTCAAGGAAGGAAGACCTAAAGTTCAAAGCCACCCTCAGCCACATACTAAACCAAGGTGGGGGAATGAATAACTTCAAGAAAGTTCTAAGGATATACACAGACATGTATACTCTAAGATTATTTTAAATCATGTATATGGGTGTGTGTCTGTGGAGAAAGGACACTGGGTCCTGGCGTTAGTCATTCACTCAGGTAGGCGCTGAGAACCAGACTCTCGTTCTTTGCAAGAGCAGCAAATGCTGTTAGCCATTGAGCCATATCTCCAGCCACAGGAAGTTTTATTTTTTAATCCACAGATGTCTCATCTGTTATCTTCAGAACTATGGATTTTTGTTTTGCTTTATTTCTTCTGAGACAGTCCCTTGTAGACTAGGGTTGGCTTCAAACTCATGTAGTATTTCTTCATTCCTGCAGAATCCAGTGGGCTGAGGCAGGGGAAACAAGCCTTTGGCCTAGCCATCAATCTGAACTACAAAGATTCGAATGGTAGTTATTTCAAGATACTGTCTCAACTTAAACAGTTACAGTTAATGAAGGAGATGGGTTGGATGGAAAAAACATCTTTTATCCTCATATACATGTATGGGGTGCATGTGGTCCGATGTGCTCTAAGAAATCAGGCTGCAAAAGGCATGAGGAGTGAGCCATCAAGTCACACTTTCCACTGTCTTTGCATCAGTTTCTATCTCCACGGTCCTGTTCTGATTAACTTCTTGCCTTGATGTCCCTCTGCGATGGACTCGGATGGAGAACTGTAAACTGGCAAAAAACTCTTTGCTCCCCAAGTTGCTTTCAGTCATAGTGTTTCACCACAGCAATGGAAACCTAAGACAGCATGTCTGATCTAAGACAGCACACCTGTGTACAAGCACATGCACACTCAAGCTCGTGAAGGCCGAAGATTGACATCAGGTATCTTCCTAATCACTCTCCACCTTATATATCGAGGCAAGGTCTCTTAGTTGAACCCAGAACTCACCAGTTCAGCTAGTGCAGCTAGCTGGCTTGTTCAGGAGAACTTCTGCCTCTTCTCCCCATGCACTGGGATTACTGGTTGGGTCACTGTCCACCAGATGTTTTACGTGGGTGCTAAGGATCTGAACTCTGCTGTTCATGCTTCCATAGCAAGCACTTTACCCACTGAGATTTCTTGTTATGTCCCTATTGGTCTTGGACTTCTATTTTGTTGCTGGTTGTTTTTTTTTGGAGACAGGGTTTCTCTGTGTAGCCCTGGCTGTCCTGGAACTCACTCCATAGACCAGGTTGCTTCAGAGATCTGCTTGCCACTGCTTCCCACATGCTGGGATTAAAGACATGGGCCAACACACCTGGCTAGTCTTGGGCTTCTTGTTGGCCTTATCAACTCTTGAAATCTAGAAAATGCAGAAGACCCACACAGAAAGAGCTGCAGCTATAGCTCAAAATACAAGTGCTAGTCTTGCATGCATGATGCCTTAGGTCTAATCCCTGGCACTGCAAAAAATCTGTGGGGTGGGTGGGAGGGAGGAACCATTGACTTGAGTTTGCACTGACAATATTTTGGAATATAGCTCAGTGGTAGAACATTTTACTGAAGAAAGTATAAATGGGTACATCAAGTCAAGATGGTGTCGACCTGAGTTGGATTCCCCAGGAAACTCTGAATCAGATCAATAAAACTTTGTCAAGAAGGCAAGGATGTCTAAGAAGCAGGCAGAGAAGAGATGGACAGATCGGATGGGCAAATGTTCCTTTGGACAATTCAGGTTACGTATATCCTGCCCTAATGTTTCTCAGCCTAAGAGGAGTTCCTACAGAGAAAGCACAGCACAACAGAGGGTAACTGTTCACACTAAAGAACCAGTGTGTGGCAACACTATTGCTCACCACACAGCACAGCCATTTCTCTAAATTTGGTTTTTCAGACAGTAACATCTGTGTGCACATGTCTGAAAGCAGCTGCTTTTACAAGACCAGTGACAAACGCCTTCAGTGCTAGTGTCTGGTCCTTTTGGACACTTTCTGATTTTGTTCCTAAACTCAAGTAGTATTTGATTATAGATCTCCTGCCTTGAACTGACTTAAAAGGATAATTAGGATCTTCTTTGGAGTTGTTCAAGTCCAAAGTAAGAGCACGAGTTAGCATCATCCTATCGTCAGCATCTTCCTCTTCTACAGTCCTGAGCTCCTCCAAGGCCGCCCTTAGATGGTGGGACTGGACTCATTTCCTAAAGTGTCCATGTTTTTATTTTGACTTCCTCTTTTGAATCACAAATATGTTTAGTGACATCTAGAATGGTGAATTATTTTCGGGTGTTGTGAGCACCATTTGCCCAGATCTTCCAGAGGAATCAAGCTTAGGTAGCCATCATACTATGAACTACATTTCTTCAATAATACAACATGAACTTTAAAGACACTTCCCAATTCATAAGGTGAGGAATGACTATTAGCAGCAGGCATGAAAATTATACTAACCTCATCATACACCACCATTGGATATATGACAGATGTCTTTGGTGACAGGTACATTGTCAACAAGCATCTTTTTTTTTTTTTCTGGCAATAATTTTCAAGTGTTTGAAATATTCTACAAACCATGTCATAGACAGATGCTGTCATGCAGTCATTGTTTTTCTGTTTATAGAACACAAACACAGGCAGAGTAGATTTAAATCATTAAGGGTCCTAGAATCTTTGGAATGGTAAATGAGCACTGAACTGAAGTCACCAGCCATATTAGGCACTAATGAGAGTAGTCTGACCTGTGAAGCCAGGCATGGACTTCTCCAGGTAGCCAAGTCCAAGTTGACAACTTCCGATATAACAGTGTTTCATATATTTATAATTATTGAAGTGCAAAAGAGATTGAGAGGAAGCTCAGTAGATGATATAAATTTGAAAAAGTCTCCAAAGATGATGGAGGTGGGGGATGGGGGTTGAGGTGTAGTACAGAGTAGTGTTTACCTAGCAAGCATTAGTTAGTTCATCTCTAACACCACACAAAAGAAAAAAAAATTCAACATTTATGTTCCAAAGAGAGAAAATGGAGAAAATATTTTTAAAGAAAAAAGGTCCCAGGATATTAGCAAAATCTATAAAAACATAAGTCAGCCTAACAGGATAAATGAATATCCACATTAGATACACTACTGTGAAGTTTCAGAAGAACAAATATAAAGAGAACAGAAAACAAGGGATAAACTATCAGGAAATGAAAAGCTAACTTGTAGAAGATTTACCATCACTAATATTAGGGGCCAGCAGATAGAGAATAATTTCTGCAGGGTCCTATTAATTCTAGATTTGAATACAGCATTCTTGTACAAATTCAAGTGAGTTAAAGCAGAGCAAAAACAAACGAAAAAAACCAACCAAACAAACAAAAAACCCTCCATGGACTATTTCTGAGAAAACTACCTGAGGCTGAATGTTTAAAAGACAATGAACAAATGAGGAAACCACAGGATTCAGGAAAGTTTTAGGTGATGCAATGGCACTTACTTGTAATCCCAGCACTCAGGAAGAGGAAGGAGAATGTTAACCTTGAGCCAACCTGACCTATATGGTCAAACTCTGCCTCAAAAACCAAACAAAATCTTAAGAAATTCATTAATTCCACCATTAGTGTGTAATGAGGCCATATTGCATAAGATTGGAAGGCTCTGAAAGATACAACACACACACACACACACACACACACACACATATATATGGAGATTGTATGCCATAAGCAGATGGCTGAAAGGCTGGGTAAATTTGGAGACACGCTAAGTACAGACTTTTGTGTACATAATTAGAAACTCAGGGGGAAAGACCACAACTATAGGGGGAAATCCAAGTATAATGAAAACTTAAGCATGGCAAGGTTTTGCAGAATTAATGGAATTTAAGAGAAATGAACGATTTGTCATTTGCCCTTGCCACCGAAAGTGACACAGGCCTTGTGATAATAAATTTATAGAACTGTAAATACATATGATCCAAGAATAGTGAGGTTTCTTCCTAGAGTAAGGAAAATGTTCTAATAGATTACAGGTTTGGTTTGTAGAACTGCAAACACACTACAAACCACAGAATTACATACTTAAAGTAGGTGAACTACATGGCATGCCAATAAAGTCTTTTCTTCATTTTTTAAAAGTCAATGAAGGGGCTGGAGAGATGGCTCAGAGGCTAAGAGCACTGGCTGCTCTTCCAGAGGTTCTGAGTTCAATTCTCAGCACCCACATGGTGGCTGACAAACATTTATAGTGGGATCTGATGCCCTCTTCTGGCATAAAGGCACACATACAGATAGAGCACTCACACATAAATAAATAAACCCTTTTTAAAAAGCAATGCAAGGGCTGGAGAGATGGCTCAGAGGTTAAGAGCACTGACTGCTCTTC
This sequence comes from Peromyscus eremicus, assembly GCF_949786415.1. NCBI lineage: Eukaryota > Metazoa > Chordata > Mammalia > Rodentia > Cricetidae > Peromyscus > Peromyscus eremicus. The sequence goes on from NC_081421.1 coordinate 44,490,862, forward strand.
CAGAGGTCCTGAGTTCAATTCCCAGCAACCACACGGTGGCTCACAACCACCCATAATGAAATCTGGTGCTCTCTTCCGGCCTGCAAGGACACATGTAGGCAGAACACTGTATACATAATAATTTTTAAAAAAAGATTTAAAAAAGCAATGCAAAGCAATGCAAATAAACACTGTGAGACAGAAAAGGGGGAGTTGTGAGGGAATAAGGATACCCTGTTTACATGCCCAAGAGTTCAAAGATAACAAAGAAAACTGATATCATAGACAGAAAGGATTAAGTGTGTAGAGTACTGGCCTGGGGATGGAGTTGATGACTGAATGCTGGTCTAGCATGCACAAGACCCTGGTTTTGATCTCAAAATCCTCACCCGGGAAAGAAAAAGGAAAAAAAAGGAACCAATAAAGATACTTTTAAAAATACCTCAGTAAACATTCTAAGAAAGGGAGTAGAAAATATTGAGTTCAATTTTTATGTCTTTTGTCTTTCAGGCTACAGTTAAAGAATAATATCTAAAGTTGGTGAAAATCAGAAGCATAAAAGGTAAAGAAAAATAAGCCAGGCACGGTGACACGTCTTTAATCCCAACACTTGGGAGGGAGAGACAGATTTCTGAGTTTGAGACCAGCCTGGTCTACAGAGTGAGTTCCAGACCAGTCAGGGATACACAGTGAGACTCTGTCTAAAACAAAGTTGGCAAAAATTAACTATAGAGAGACGTTGAAACACTGAAAGCTGTGGATGTAGCCTTGTAGGCAATGAAAGTGAGAGTGAGCGAGAGGCTGATACATCTCATTAGCACCTCTCAGACTATTTTTCTTCCCTCACATGGGTCTGCAGTTCTTTGGTGAGGGAAAGCAAAAGCAACAAAACAGGTAACAAGGATACAGTTAGGAAATAAAAAGAAAATAGTTATGTGGCTCCCCAAATGCTGTCTTATGTGAAAATATTATTTCACGTGTTTTCAATCCTCAGTTGAGTCCTTAGAAAATACAAGCAAAATAATACTTCACGGGACAAATTTGCGAAATGTGTTTTTATATAAAGCCTCTAATACTGCCACCTTGTGGTGACAAAATAACTACGGAAGAAAAACACACAAACCACTTGCATGATCCAAAATTTAAAGACTGCTTTCTGCTGTGTAGTGATTCATGCCCATAGTACCAGCAGTATGGAGGCAGAGTGAGGAGGATCGCTTCAAGGCCAGCTTGGTGTATGTAATGAGTTTCAAACCAACACGGAGACCCTGTCTCAAAAAATCAAAACCAAATAAAAGATTTAATAGTGTCCCTGTCTGTCACGATTCCTGTTTCTTTTTAAACATCTACGTAAATTTGACCTATTTATTAAATGTCTTTAAAAAAGCTGTTTAACTTCCAATTAAAATCCCATTTCTGTTCACACCTCCCACCCACCTCCCAATATCAAGGGGGCAAGTGATCTACTACTGAGCTACCTTTCAGTTCCTAACAGCAGCATTTTAAAAATGGAATTATAAATCATGTTGTAATTGCAGCACATGATGGGGCAGACTGCCAAAAGTTTGAAGCCAGCTTGGGCTATCAGGTGAAGCCCTGTCTCAAAAAACAAAAAAAAAAAAAAAATAGTTAGCTTCTCACTTTTTAGATGCAGTTCTATGAATTTTACAAGGAAAGTTATGAAAACACAACAATCAAAATTTTATCTATCCACTCTCCCTCAGGGTTCCTATAGACCCCCTACAGTCATCTATTTTTGCTTTTCTACTGCATGGCAACGACTGCTCAGTGTTTTTAAGTTTTGCCTGTTCCAGATCATCTTATTACAGAGTGTGATGGCATGTAAGTAGCATAATGTGATGCCTTTGGACCTGGCTTCCTCCACTCAGCATAGCCTTTCTTGAAATGTATTCATGCTGTATCCCTTTCTTCTTACAGGAGAGTGCTAGTCCATTATATTGGTGCACCAGCTGAAGGAACTGTTTCCTGTTGGACCAATTGCAAGTAATAGAGCTGCAAGTATTTGAGCACAGGTTTTTTTTTTTTTTTTAAAGATTTATTTATTTATTATGTATACAGAAGAGGGTGCCAGATCTCATTACAGATGGTTGTGAGCCACCATGTGGGTGCTGGGAATTGAACTCAGGACCTCTAGGAAGAGCAGTCAGTGCTCTTAACCACTGAACCATCTCTCCAGCCCCGAGCACAGGTTTTTTATGTGGATAGTTTTCAATCCTCCTGAGCATACACCTACAAGTGGGATTGCTTGGTTGCAAGGTAAAGTGCACATGTAATTTCCTAAGAAACTATTACTTTCAAAATAAGTTGAATATAGTATTCTATCTGGCATGTGTGAACTCCATCAGGCACCCTTAGCAACAGCAAGCCATTTTAATGGCAGGAGTATCTAAACATTTTTGTACATATTTCTTGTGATTAAAGATGTTGAACATCTACAATAAATGAAAAATGTATTTTCTGCTCACATCTTTCATGAGGTGTCTGTATAAAGAATTGGTCATTTTAAATTGGTTTTCTAGTTGAGTGTATATATTGAGATTTCACTGATTTCCAGCATCAACATTTAAATTTTCCTCTGCCTTAATTTGGAATGTGAAGTTAGTCCTTGGACAAAGTCTGCAAGTATTTTCATCACTTCTACATGACATCCAGCAGAAACGGTTTGTTGCAAGTGCTCTCAAATTAAGAAAGCATGGCCTGAAAGCATAAGAGATGATCCCCCAGGGCCACTGGGGTTCAGTGAGAACAAAAATGGACAGCTGGAGCTCCCAAGTTTCACTAAAACAGTCCTGACTTGTCACTTTAGCGCCAGCTTGTGAAGGAAAATGTTGATGTGGTGCCAAAGCAGGGCAAACTGGATTTAGAGCTTTGAGACACAACTTGCTGACAACCCCAGCCCCAGTGTGGTCGGTCACTCCTTCACCATCTCAACTTCATCCTGCCATACGTGGGCCCGCCTTTATGAGCAGCTACTCTAAAAGCTTCCTCGCCATGGTTTTTGTCTCCATTCTTCTCTCAGTAATGCCCTACAACCAAGATGACAGATTGACTTAAAGGACCAACTTGTTACCTAACCCTTCACTTCAGACTCAAAGTATCATTATTGCTCAGTGGGTCCGTCCCACTGCTCCTGCTGTCAGCTTTCAGGACCACTTGACTCATCTAACTCCCGAGTTGGAGGTCCTCTGCTTCCTAACTCCTCCACTTCATGTCTGAGCTAACTAGCCATCCTTTCCTCTCCATCTATTAGTTCATTAAAGAGTATGTGTAGGGCTGTGGGTGTGGCTAAGTGGTAGATCATTTGTTAGCAGGTAGAAGACCCTGGGTTTGTTTTGCAGCCCTAACGAGGCAAATAATAATGAAGACTGAAAAAAAAAAAATCAAAGAAAGTTTTATGTTCCTGGCCATAGGCTACACTATTCCTGCTATTATCAGCAATATATTACCACCCCTACCCCCAGAGATAGGGTCTCATGTAGTTCTGGCTGTCCTGGAACTCACCATGTAGATCAGATTGGTCTCGAACTCAGAGATCTATTTGGTCCTGCTTTCAAAGTGCTGGATTAAAGGCCTGCATAGTCAAAAAAGAAAATAAATTCTGCAAGACATTTCCTATTTTTGATAGTGGGTGCTGAATACACAACCTTGTGCATATTAAGCAATGCTCTATCATTGAAATACAACCATGTTGTGTATTTCCTTTTCTATTTTACAAAAAGCGGAGGGCAGAGGTTGAGTATGACAGAGCACACCTGTAATCCTAGCACTTGGGAGGTGAAGCAAGGTTCTCAACTTGAGACCATTCTGAGTCACAAAGCAAGACCTCGTCTAAGAAAGGCTAGAAAGCCATAGAACGGAAACAGAGAAGCAGTGTCTTTAAGTTGGCTACAGAGGCAGAGGTCAGAGTCAGGTTGATTAATTGTGCATTGCTATCCAGGCAAACTTGTAATTATGTGGTCAATCAGCACTACATCAATCAGTTTCATACTATACCAATTACTCACCTTTATGATTTGGGCTCTTTGTGCAAAATGTATTATAATGGAAAATTATTTCAATAAATGACACTTTAAAAACTGAGTTGTGCCATTAGTTTTAGAACACACAAGGTTGCCTCTGTTTCATAGTATAGAAACTGGTATTTGTAAAATACACAAGGATCCATTTCCATATCCTGTGAATGCCAGACATCCAGACTAGACGTGGAGAAAAGGAAGCAAGCATTCACCTATTGAGAAATAATGTCTCTTTCCTTCCTACAGAAAATCTCCTAGACTTTAGAGGTAATGAGGCAAAATTTAAAAATTCTAAGTTGAAAAGACTTTTAGGTAGCCATGTGAGAAGTTGCATCATTATCACACACGTTTATTGAGTGCCCACAGAATTCAGGGCACGTTCATGGTGTTTACATAGCTTTGCTGATATGCTGACCTTGCCCTTAAGGAGCTTACAATCTAGCGGGAGAAAGACGAGAAAGGCAGGTGTGAAAGCAATGAGTGAACAGACACTACAGACTGGAAAATCACCATCAACATAAAACACATATTGCGAAATGAGAGTTAATGGGGATGGCAAAGATGGTAGATAGCCTTGGCTATCTTCCTGACTTCCTGAAGGACATAGGTTTAGAATAGGCAAGGGACAAGAGTGAAGTAGAAGCCAAGATACAAAGGGTAAGTTCTCCCTTCCTCCTGTACTGGGAGCACAGGACTACCGGGAGAGTGACAATGGGGAGGCAGTTTGCAGTGCTCTTAGCACCTCTAACCACAGTGGATTCTGATGAGAACAAAGCTACTATTTAGACAACAATCTTAAACTGGTTCAAAGGAGAAATAAGTTTTTCTGCACCAGCTCTATTACATATATAATGCTTCAGGTTCAATGTTTAAGACGGCCAGAGATGCCACTATGTTAAAGACCAGCAGGTGGCTATGAAAATACAGATGTGGCAGAACTGCAGGAGTTACCCAGGTGGTGTATCTGCAACCCTGGGAACTACTAGATTTGTTGAGGACTTCACCTGTTCATGACGGCAGCACACTGGCAAATCAGCTGTTTCATGCAGAATTGAACAGAGGTAAAACTCTGAATACTGTAGAAGAGGTTATCTAGTACATCCCATTGATTGTGAGTTAAAGTATGGAAACTTTCTTTTCTTTTTTTTTTGAAAAACTCTTTTTAGTGAAGTTGGAGAGTTAGATAGTATTACTATATCCCCAAACAGTAAAAAGGCAGGCTGAGGATGTAGCTAAGTGGTGTTCAGCATGTTCAATACACATATACCCGAGCATACACACAATAAAAAGGCAGCTGTATACTAATGAGGAAGGGCTTAGAGGGATGGAGAGGGGCATCGAGGGAATTATCTGGAAGGCAAATAACTACAGACTGATTTTTACCACAAAAACATGTAGATTATTAGATATTCCCAGTAGTTGTTCCAAATTAGGAGTAAAAGGAGATTTGAGGATCTTTGGGTAAAATTAGCAACTATAGTCAAAGAGTTCCTAAGTCTTTACCCATTCAGAGGCATTAATGGGTGACAACTTAATCCAACAGTAGTATTTATAGGTGGGGCATTTGAAACATAAGATTAGGCAAGGTCATTAGAGTCTCCATGATGCAATGTTTGTAGGCTAAGATATCAGGCAAAAGGACATATATATTCATATAAGTGCTCCACCTCTTGTCATGTGATGCTCTTGATTACGAGGGGGGCCATCACTAGATGCAGCATGTTCATCTGGACCCAAGGTAAACCTCTTTAAAACTTACCCAGTCTGAGGTATTCAATTATTAAGAGAAAATAAAAACCAGACCAACACAGTTATCCAGATCAGAAGTGAAATACAGTTAGGGAAAATAAGGATACAGGCTTAAAGAGTTATAGAAAAAATATATTTTTTTCTTTTTGGTGTGTGTGTGGAGGGTATGTGGGCACATTCATGGAGGTCAGAGGCCAACTTCTGAGAGTCAGTTTTCTCCTTCTACCAAGTGGGCTACAGGGATCAAACTCAGGTCATCAGGCTTGGTGTTAAGTACCTTTACCCTGGGAACCATCTCCCCAGGCCCAAAATTTCTTTACAAAGATTACAAGTAGACGAACCAACAGTTTGAAAAACTGGGGTAGGCAGCACACTTTGAGATACAGGGGAGCCGAAATCCGTGGAGAAAAGGCAAGCAACAGAGCAGAGAATCAACAAGGACTGCTTCAGCCCCATACTGGGAGGCACTTTCCTGTATACTCAGCTGGTCTCACCAAGCAGAAGCTACTAAACTAATGCCAGAAAAAAGAACAGCTCGACACAGACACCCACAGCAAAATTTCTGTTATTTAAAGGCCCTGCTATTTTTAGGACTATTCAAGTTTAATGGAATTGCTAGGTTAAGTCTCCAGGGGAAAACCTGTTAATTTTATTTTTCCCATGACTAATGCACTATTTAACTAAAAAACAAAAAACTAAAACAAACCAACCAACCAACCCAAGTCCAGCAGACAACTACTTCTGATCACAGTGCTCAACTTTCCAGCATTCTTTATTAAAGAGTTAATGTGTTACACAGGAAAAAGCAGTGGCATGTGCCTATAAGCTCAGACTCTGGAGGCTGAGGCATGAAGATGGCATGAGCAGAGGAAGGAGATGGAGGCCTGTCTCAGCAACATAGTGAGAACCCTTGTTTTTTTTAAAGAAGCTTGTACTAGGGCCACCAATGTGCACTATGATTTAATTTAGACACCTATGCAGCAACATTTATCTATGAATATTCTTTATGAATATTCCTATTCATATGAATATTTCTATACATGTACACACACACACACTCGAGTTCCTCTCTCACACATATATTTGCAGTGCTAGGATTATATCCAAGGATCCTCACATGCCAGGCAAGTGTCATAAAAAAGAAAAGGTTTTAATAATGTGTTATTTAAGAAGCTTAAAATTAACGTGTTCAAATTCTTTAGGCATGGGTTTGCTAGTAAAGTATTTGAATAATACTGAATAGTTGCCTGGATTTTCTAATATTAAATTATTGGGTGACATTTAATAAATCTTGTCAGTAAGTAACCAAGTAAAAAAAGGGTAAGGACACTCAGATATCTAAGCTTCTAACACAGTCAGCAAAAATTTTAAAATCAATTGTACACATTAAAAAGGTCGGACTAAAGCTGAGTGTTTACTTGCATACTTTTTTTTTTTTGCATTGGTTTACAAATTTAAATAGTAACTGAAAACACTGCATGATAGTGGAAGTGAAAATCGAGGCCTTAACCTGGTCCTTAATGTGTGACTCTGGACAAATCCTCTTTTCATAATTCTTACTTTAAGAGGGTTAGGACAGATCATTTTAATTTCGGAACTCCTACAAATTCCAACACCACTACATGCAAATTGCATGTATATGATATATCCTTTGGGGGTAAGCTGAACTAGAGTTTTTGATGGGTTCTTACAGGTAATCTTAACGAAAAACTTAGCTTGTACCGTGCGGGAGTAACCACTACTAAATTATTCCAACCCTGACACTTTGTAGTTTTGTGACATGTAGAACGTACAATGGCCCCCAACACTACCTGGTATATACACTTTGTACAGTATCTTCCTGCTAGAGGGCAGGATCTGTCCATCTAATGGACAATTCCTCTTGGAATGGACCAGAACGCATCAAATGTGAAAGGATTTTGCAACTGTAATAAAGGTACATATTTAGTTTGGTTTAGGCTTTAATCAAAGGCAACTTATCCTGGGGAATGAGGGACCTGACCTTACCAAGCCAGCCCTTTAAAGAGGGCATGGGCCTCCCCTGAGATTCAAAAGTCTCCTGGTAGTCTTGAAGAAGCAAGCAGCCAGGAGCTCTATTGCTACAAGGACAGGATTGTGTCACATGAGCTCTGCACAGAGCAATAGTCCCGCTTCAGATGAAACTGTAGCCTTGTGATGCCCTGAGTAGAGGATCTAGACAAACTTGAATTAGATTCCTGACCCACAGAAACTGAAAAACAAACATATGTCATGCTCTAGGGCAGCAAGCCTGAGGTAATTAGTTATTATCTAAAAGACAAAACTTCACTGATTTCTAACTTTGTGTTGAAGCTGAAACAACAGAGAACTGGAAAGTGTTCCTTAAGTCATACTGATGTTACAACAAACTCAGTCATTTCAGACCTTCAGAGAAAGAGGCAAAAAGTACCTTCACCTACCGAAGTGCAGTCAAGGCAAACCTAAGTAAACTCTTCCAGGTACATTTCAATGATGTGTAGACAGCTTTAAACATAGAAATGCTCTAGGTTTGGCCTAGCGCAATATGGAAAATACCAGTTCCACCATACCACACAATTACTGATGCCTTTCAGAATAATAAAATGATATTTATAGAAATAAAATCGAGACAGGATTTCTGTAGCCCTGGCTGTCCTAGAACTCATTCTTTATACTAGGCTGGTCTCCAGAGATCCCCCACCTGCCTCTGCTGGGATTAAACGGCATGTACCACCATGCCTGGCTATGACGGACAGTACTTTTAAAAGTATATTTTAGACTAGGCTACTCACACGTTTTAATAGAATATTTTTATTTTTGTAGCACTTGAGAAGGGCTTGGTGTCAAAAATGGCAGTTTAGGAACACGAAAATAAGCACATTTAGCTTATCAGACTTATTATTTCCCCCTTATCAGATATAATGGTTTTGTTAAACTTAAATCAATTTCCTAGATCACTGGAGAACTTAAAAAAGCTTTGTTTATATGGGACACATTTTAGATATAGAAAAGCATACCTCAGAATTCTAGAAAAATCAATGTCCCATAGAGATTATAGTTAGAAACAAGTATTTAGACCTTTAGGTAGCCCTTAAGAGATGTGAATATTGTTCCCACACATTTTGTTTTAATTCATGACAATATAGGCCAGGTTGGATTTGAACTTGGTGATTCTCCTGCCTCAGCTTTCTGAGGGCTGGGATTACAGGCATAGGACACCATGCTCAGCTACCTACCAGGATCCTTTGTATGTATACACACACAACTATTCTGTAGGATTGGCCTATTATAAGCTCACTGATTACTGCTTACTAAAGAAACAGTAATTACATAAGGTAGTATATGCTTACCTTCCCAGAATTCACGCTTTCTGTAAAAAATAGGCCTTATATGCAACCTATCATTTTGAAGCCACTGACATGTTGGCTCTGTCAGTATTTAAACTTTAGCTCAAGCTGTTTCTTAAACCTATTGACTTGGTAAAGTAAAGGAAGGTCAAAACCTTAGTGTCAACAGGGAGAAAGTCCAAGTGTAAATGGTGTCAACTGAACAAATTCTGTGGAATGAAATACTAATATGCCCAGAATGAAATTACAGCTTTATGACATGTCCTATGCTGGTTCTAGGAAAAAGGCTTAAGAGAGACAAGAAGCTAACAGAAGCCACTGAGGTATACTCTAACTTAATATTAAATAGAAAAAGAAATCCACACACCACACACACACCCCATGTAAAACATTGCTTTAAGTTTTAATGTTTATTTCCCCAAGACAGCCTAGCCTGTACTCTACTTGGATAAACTTTACAAGCTAGTTTTTTGCTGCTTCTAGTTTTAAACTTTAACCATGTTTTTGATGACAAGGAATGCTGCAAAAATACTCTAGTTCAACAAAGAGTTATGATCACAAAATAATTTTTATCCATTCTACAGTGTTTCAGAATTACCAGTTGATTTTTAAACACAAAGTAGATATAGATGCTAATGGTGGCTAACCTGGTATGTCTCTTATAGCAAACTGTTGTTCATGCAACACTTGTGCTCAAAGGGGAAGGCACAGGATTTCCTACAATGAGCCACCTTATAAAGAGTTCTTTTTGTACAAATTCATTTATGACATATTTAATTTAGTGTGCATAACCTCAAAACTGAGGTATTATTCCAATTTATAAAAACCACTTGCATAACTTTTATGCAAGTTTTAAAATACAAAGTTTTCTCCCTAAAGTGGCTCAAAATAGATTGTTCATGGCTGCCTACATCTAAGATAAAAAGATTCTAAAACAATTAAACAGATTAGGCATATTATTAAAGGTGTTCAAACCATTACTTGATTTGTACATCTACTCAAACCTCTTCATCGGTCTTTATTCAGCAGTACATATGCACCAAATTCCATTGTAGAAGTTTCCATATCATTTTCATAGAAAACAAAGTTTGAAAACAAGTTAACATTTAAACACAGCACGGTATTCTATCACAACTGAAACTTTTCTTTTTTACAGGACTCAACGAAATCTAAAAATGAACTATGCTGTAGATTTACCTCATGCAAAAATCTTTATGTTATCTCTGAAAATGAAAAGAATGGCTTTTAAAGCACATTTTATACTATTATGGCAACTTGTGTACTGCAACACAGTCTATTGTGAGGGAAATTTATGATTTTTTTTCATGCAAAAATCTACACAAATTAGTTTTGATGATATGGAAAGCTTTTCATAGCATCAAACACTCATCTGGTGCAAATGCACAGGGAAACCTTCCTGAAGTTTTCTGACTTGAGAAGCAACTAAAAAAGCCATACTAGGTAAAGTAAATAAAAACTAAATTAAAAAAAGGGGGGCGGGGGGGGGGGGAAGGTAGAGGGAAAATAGAAAACACAGGCTGCAGAGTAAACCAATGTCTGCTGCTAAACCGGTCTTGGTTTTCATGTCCAGTGTACATTAACACTTGTGATCTCACTTTGATGATCTACTAGGTTTGTTATCAGCCCCCTGAAGGCGAATCAAGCTTGCATGCGTCCACATACAGCACCACAACCACACTCTCGTACACAGTCACTCCAGGACTAGGAGTCTGCTTCATGTGTGAAGAGCCCTAGATTTGAAAGATGAACCTGGCTCTCTACCATGGAGCCAGACACATTCATCACTGTCCATTCACACTGCTTCACAGCAAGGCCTGGGCTCACTTTCCTTGACTTATATGGCATCACTTTCATGCTTACAAGGCTTGATGATGACAGCACTTCCCTTCCCTCAATTGATGGAGTAAGTCAATGCTCCTTCTCAGGCGCTGAAGACCTGTGACCTGTAGCCCTTGGACTCTCAACCTAAGTAAGCATTCACGTCAAGCTTTCCTTACACCGCCACTCATTCTCACTCGCACCCACTCGCCACCTTGACCTCATTTGGGCATTTTCTGTGATTCCAAATGAAATCTTCACATTTTCTCTCCCGATTTAATGCAGCAGCAGATCCCATGAGCCAAGCTTGATGGATCAAACCTTTTTATATATATGTGTATATATATATATGTCTCAGTGCTGCATTGTACCTAACTTCCACAATATCTCTCTAAAACTGGAACCCCTCTGTTGGTACATTGGCAGATGAATTGAAACCAAATGTTCCACCTTGAACTGCCTCTGGAACAAGGCTAGGATCTTCATCAATCTGAAGGAGAAGAGGAAAAAACAATGTGATGAATAGCTTTAAGATGTACAAAAACTGAATTACAGTAATACTCCTATTACCCTCTAAAAATGTAGACCATATTATCTAAGTGATGAGTGCCTGCCAGCAATGTACTACCATCCTTTAGAAAGCTGAAACATTTTGTAGGGACTTTTCCTTAAGGGATAAGAAGAAACAAGGATAGTCACGAGAGAAACCTTATGGACCAGTAACCTGGAAATGACCTCAGATTGCAAACTGAGAGGGCAAACAGTGGCTGTAATTACTGTAATTTCTCTCATACTTAGGAAAGCAAAGGCACTGGCGTTAAGTTAAAAAAGAAAAGAAAAGGTTTCAGGCATGGTGGCGCGGTCTGTGACCTTAGCACTTGGGAAGGAAGGAAGGCAGACGGACTACTGTCTACCTATCCACTTTTTGCTTCATCTACAAAGCAAGTTCTGGGTCAGCCAGTGCCACACAGTAAGAAAGACTCTGTGTCTCAAAAACCAGAACCAAGAACCTCAAACAAATAAACATATATCACCAGAAAGTAAATGTTCTAATTATACTTTTGGAATCTATAAGCTGTGCTATTCCTAATTACAATTGGGACTTCCAAACTTTCAATTTTAAGACACAATTAGCTGGCGGTGGTGATGCATGCCCTTAATCCCAGCACTCAGAAGGCAGAGGTAGGTGGATCTCTGAGAGTCTAAGTCCAGCCTAGTCCACACTAAGAGACCCTACCTAGAAAAAAAAGACACGATTAAAGCTATCTATCCTTAAGGATATATTCCTATACTCCTTAAGGTGTATGCTTTGCCTGGATATTTTTTTTTTTTTTTGGTTTGGTTGGTTTTTTGTTTTTTCGAGACAAAGTTTCTCTATGTAGCTTTAGAACCTATACTGGAACTCACTCTGTAGACCAGGCTGGCCTCCAACTCACAGAGAGCCACCTGCCTCTGCCTCTCGAGTGCTGGGATTAAAGGTGTGCTTTGTCTCGATTTTATTTCTGATGTATTTAACTGCATGTTTAAACAGGATTTAGTGTGGACATTTTTTTTTTTTCTATTTGTTTAGATTATCACATGAGTACTAGGAATCAAACCCGGGTCTGCTATAAGAGGAACAAGCGCTCGTAACTGCTGAGTGAACCCTCCAGCCTATTCTTCTGTACTTGTATTTATGTATTTACTTCTTTGTCTGTTGTGTGTGTGGTGGTGGGGGCATTTCCAGAGAGTACACACGGGGAGGTCAGAGGACAGCTGTGAGAGTTAGTGTGGCCTATGCTTTTCTTTTTCTAATACTTTACTCTTTTTGGAAATGTGGTATGAAAACTTAGTTTTTGTTAAACAAACAAACAAATAAACAACCCCCCAAAACACCTTATGTTAAGTGTATGGGTATTTTGCCTGACTGTATGTCTGTGAACCACACGTGTGCTTGGCATGGAGGCCAGAAGTGGGTGTCAGATTCCCCGGAACTAGAGTTACAGATGGTTGTGAGCCACTAAGTGGAAGCTGGGAATTGAACCTGAGTTCTCTGGAAGAGGAGCCAGTACTCGTTAAGCCTGAGCCATCTCTCCAGCCCTGAAACTTATTTCTTGAGAAACTGAGAAAATAATTTGTATAGGGTTGACAGTGGTACATGCCTTAGAATCTGAGCACTTGGAAGGCTAAGTAGGAAGACTGCATGAAGTTCAAAGACAGCCAGGCATAAACAGCAAAACATTTTCTAACAAACCCCAAACAAACAAACAACCCTTTAATTTCAACTATTATTTAGTGGCTCTCTGACTAAATATATTTGTGTACCACTCCATATATTGCATAATACCTTATATTTTGATGGTTTACTATGCTCATCTTGTCTCTTTATCTCATTTGTTTTTAACCACCAATAAAAAATGACATTTGAAAATATGGACTAACTAACTAAGTCATAAAGGGTTTATTGCAGGTTATACTAGTATTACTGGTTTTTTTGTTTGTTTTTTTTTAATTTTTTGAGACATGTCTCCCATAGCCCAGGATGGCCTCGAATTCACTGTGAGGCCACAGACAGCCTCCGACCTCCTGGGCTCTCTTCTGCGTTAGCCTCCAGCAGTGGACGATAGCGGAGTGCCACTGCTTCTTGTTTTGTTTACAGACATGCTATTACCAACTTCGAAGTATGAGAACTGTAGCCGGGCGGTGGTGGTGCACGCCTTTAATCCCAGCACTTGGGAGGCAGAGGCAGGAGGATCTCTGTGAATTTGAGGCCATCCCGGTCTACAGAGCAAGTTCTAGGATAGCCGGAGCTATGGAGAAAGCCTGACTCAAAAAAAAAAAAAAAAAGAAAAAGAAAACAAACAACCATAACAAAAAAAAAAAAATAAATAAGAGAACTAGAAAGAAATCAGCTTATCCAGCGTAACAAAATTTCTTATGTTTTTGTTACTGAGTTAATGTCTTAAAGGGATTTAAAAACACTAAAATTTGTTTTCAAAGAAAGTGACATTACTGTCACAGCTATGTTAATTCTATTGCAAAAAATTATACATATGTATATATCTTAGTTACTATACTCTTTCATCCAGACTTGCTTAGCATATAAAACTAAGAAAACTATAAACATTTTAAGTATAAGTACATCATCTGAAGAGAAGAACTGGTCAATGATCTCATAGGCCAATTTGTAGATGTCTTCATTTTCATGATTCTGAAGTTGTTCAATTTTCTCCAGTCCTGCAAGAAATTTTATGACGTGAACAATGCTAATTAATGTGCTAGAAGTTACAATAACCTTGAAACACATAATGCAGTCTTCAGACTGTAAAACTGCTGAGTTATCTTTGGGGTCTACTGCACTGGTGAGTCCTAACTGAGATTTCATATACAAAGACAGAATATATTTACCTTAAAAAGACTAACAATCTGAGCAACAGCATGCAAATGTGTAAATTAATACTGTGACATCTATTAAGTAAACTATAGACCAATGTTCACAACAATAGTATAAAATTATTTTTGATTATTAAACATATACAAGCACATCTTCCCCTTTCTAGCATCTGCCCAGCCTTTTTTGAGTCAATATGCATGAAAAAGAAACAGAATATCTCGGCAATAAGTATGACAAGTCTGTGACACTCACTCAAACAATCAAGTCAAGCACAGTATGTGGGGGAAGGAGAACCAAACCTTAGTGTGCTTATTAAATCACAGGCAGGACACTAAAAAGTGCACATCCACTAAACTTACTGCTATGCTCTACAGACTGCTGAAAAGAAGTTACTTCTCCTCATCAAGTACTCCTCTACTCATTCCTTGGATAGAGGAAGTTATCTTGAGAGCTCGTCACAACTCACTCTCCTCTTTGTGTTTTTCCTTAAAAACTTCTCAAACTATATGAAACACAATCACTACTTGCCTCCCTCATTTCAACTTTTCATCTGCAATTCTTCCTCAATAATCAACAACATCTCGGGATCTGAACACTTGCGTCCCTTCCCCTAGATCTAATCTTGAACACCTCACACAGTCACTGTGGAGTCCTGTCGTCCTTCCCTTTGTCTACATTATTACTGCCTTCACTTCCTGTAGCCCATCCACTATGTACTTTGCTAACTGGTTTCTCTGCCTCCTGTCTCCAAAGGCCCCATGTGCCAGCCAGCCATCTGAACATACCCACTTGGATAAAATGTACCAAGGGCTTGTCATTCTTTATGGAAGAACCCACTGAAATTTACAAAACACTGACTCCTTACCACCACCAGTAAGGCAAGTAATGCTCAAAGGTCTTTTATATAAAATTGTCTTACTCGTCGGGCAGTGGTGGCGCACGCCTTTAATCCCAGCACTTGGGAGGCAGAGCCAGGTGGATCTCTGTGAGTTCGAGGCCAGCCTGGTCTACAGAGCGAGATCAGGACAGGCACCAAAACTACACGGAGAAACCCTGTCTCAAAAAAAAACAAAACAAAACAAAAATAAATAATTTTACTCATTAAAATGTTTATATGGTAAAAAAAAAAATCAAGTGATAAAATAATTTCCTTATCAGTTTTCCTAACTACTTTTCTAACCGCATTATTCCCTATGTGCTCTCCCCACTTTGATGGTTACTACACTATTTTACATGACTATCTGTCATGTTAATAATTTTCATCTATCGCATTAGTAAAACAGTATGAACTCAGTATCTGTTTTAATTTCTTCTTCATTGTGTTTTCCGGGTGGGGAGACAACACACTGAGGACTGAGCACAGTAGTTCAAGCCTATTAGTAAGCGCTTACAGAGCTATATGCCAGCTAATGTCCATTTCTTACTGCATTAGTTTTCCAGTCTCAAGACTTCCCACTGAACTTTTTTTTTTTTTTTTTTTTTTTTTGGTTTTTCGAGACAGGGTTTCTCTGTGTAGCTTTGCGCCTTTCCTGGGACTCACTTGGTAGCCCAGGCTGGCCTCGAACTCACAGAGATCCGCCTGGCTCTGCCTCCCGAGTGCTGGGATTAAAGGCGTGCGCCACCACCGCCCGGCCCCACTGAACTTTTATAGGTTCTTCTACTCTTTCATTCACATTCCAACTTGAATCCAAACTTACACTTATTCAGGTTGATATTCACATTTTGTTCCACAGCCACAGCCGGCACTCAGTTTTTTGCCTAGATGTTAACTTTAAGAATTAGAAAGTATTGTATTGTTCACATCCTAGGCGGCTATGGTCCAAAGCCAGATTTGGTGATTATTGTCCTGCAGAATAAAGTATTTGCTTTTGGACAAAGCTCTTGACTTCCTGGGGTCTGGTCACTGGCTGTTTCTCGAGCTTCAACTCAGGCCAGTTGCCATCTCATACTCTGTGATTCAGCAATACTGAATTATCTATAATTTGCTGAATGCTATTTCTCACCTCAGACTTTGCTCATGTTGTATCTCTGCCTGGAACACCTTTCATCCCTTTTTACTTTATTAATCCTTATTCATCTCTCACAATCCAGCTCAGGTGTCATTTCCTGCTTCTTCCAGGATGGATTAGGTATCCCATTTTGTTGTACATTTCTATTAGGGTAATTAGCACATTAAATCAGTTCGTATTTCTTTTTAAGTCTAAACTACATGCCTTGAGGGGCTGTTTTGTTTATCACTGTCTTCCTACTACCTTAGCAGGTGCCTTCACTATATGGCAACAATTCAGTTACCTAAGAATATACAGAAGGTTAAACAGGGCTGTACATATAGAAGATAGTATACTTTATTGTTACTTGACTATATACGACAGAAAAAGACAGAAGTGCTATATTACTCAGAAAATCAAGGTAGTTACAAAAAGGAATATTAAATGTATATAACACTTCAGAGTAAACTTACCACCACATTCTTCTATGAGATTGGCTATGGTTTCCGCTTCATCTTCAGCCATTTTTAATATATTACTTAGTCCATCAAGTACTACTTGCACAACTTGTGCATCTTTTACAGTCAGCAAATTGCAAAAAGGTGGAATAACATTTTGTTGAATAAGGTAGGCCACCTGAAAAATAAGGGTACTATGAAATGATAAAATAAAGGCCAACTGTTTTTTTTTTTTTTTAACTAAAATAATGTTTACTTCCAAACTCTGAGTATGAAAACATGAACTCATCTCTCCCATGTTAGTTAGATTACATTAATCAAATAACTTCTTTTTAATGCAGCAAGTATATTTTTCTACAATTTACTGGGAAGGGGATGGCTAAAGTGAAAACAGGGAAGACTCAACTTCATATTATACAATATTCTTTTTCTGTAAAAAGTTACTTTCACCCAAGATCCTTTGCCTCTTAAGAAATTATTAAATCAGCCAAGAGGATGACTGATATTTTTTAAATACTAGATTGTTTTAGTAACAGTATCTACTGGCTCCATGCTGTAGTGTTTTAGCATTCTGAAACGAGATGAGAGGCTATTTTTCAATGCAACAGAGGAAGACATCGGGGTACTAATTTATCACACTACTCTTTAAACCCCTGGGACAAGGTCCTCATTAAACTTGGCGCTCAACCTTTTTCACTGAAGCTGGAAGATCCTCCTGTCCACAGTGCTGGTCTTACAGGTGTAAGCAGCAATACCTGGCTTTTTCCATGAGTACTGGGGTCTGAAATCAGGCCCTCATGCTGTGTAGCAAGTGTTCTTACCTACAGAGCTATCTCCCCAGCCCCCACGTTTGCATTTAAACTCCTTATTTCCCCTTCTGACCCGTTTTATGGACTACTCTGAGACCTTTAGGGCCAGTGCTGCTTCCCACATGTGCACAGTGCTAATCAATTGCCACTGACATCACCCTGTGGTTGTCTCCTTACATTTATACCTTTGCCCCGCACATTCTTCATCCTGCTTCCTACCTAGTCCCAGCTACGGTGACTGAGTTTCATTTCTCCTTTGTTTTTCTGCTAGTGAATTAGTTTGCAGTTACTCATTTTTTAAGGAGAATCTCTAATGTGATTTCTTTCTGCCATATTAATTTTAAGTCTGTTATTTCTCAATACTATTTTTTTCTTTTTATAAAAACCCTCACTGTAGGTATCTTGATCTTACTCTAGATTAAAAAATTCTTGTGTCGAGTCTAGGAATTTGATTTAGTGGGTAACACTCTGTCTGGCATTCATAAAGCTCTAGGTTCTGCGCTCAGCACTGGAGCCACTAGAAAACACGTCTTTCCTAAGAAATATGAGTACAGGAAGTTAAGGAGATACTCTTACGTATATATTTTTTAAAAAAATCGCAGAACAGAGTTTGGAGGTGTATCCCAGTTGTAGGGTACAGGCTTAGCATATGGACCTAATCTTGGGCAAATGTGACACATAATACAGAGCTCATACATAACCTAAAACCAAAACCAATCCAAAAATACAGTATTCTATTATTTCTAATAATGATTCACTTAAATATAAAGATATAATTACCTATACTGTTATTTTTACTGGTTTTGAGAAATAATTAAAAGTTCAACTTACTTGGTCTTTCCTTCCACTAATTGTTAAGTTACTTATGGCCCAAGCAGCTTCTTTCTGTGTGCCAAAATCTCCCTTAAAAACAAAACAAAGTAAAAATAGAATACCGTGTAAATTTGAAAAGATATTTTCTAAAATGATTTCCAGTTGTTTATTTTCAAGTTTCTCTGGAGGTATGTTTATACACATGTAATTTTTATTTACTGATGAAAAAGTAATTACTTGAACCATAACCAATCTATTCTGAAGAAATAAAAATTACTTTCTGGGTGGGGGGATGACAATATTACTGTTCAAAAAGCAGAGTAAATGAAAGCCAAATGCAATTTCATTAAAAAAAAAATACAAACTGAAAACATTTAAAAAGACACATGTAGAATTCAGTAATCTTATCTTTGAGATTTTACCAGAAAAATAATTTAATAATATACATCTTCCTACATATGACTATAGCATAGTAGCTGAGCTACTTTTTAGTAGACTCAGTTAACATTTTCAGCAGGTATATAATTAATACAGTAAATTTTCAAAATGAAATAATAATCTGTTATTAAAAATCAAGACTAGAAGCCTGGAAAGAATGTTAAGAAAAAAATATTCATAAATAAGAGAAAGATAATGGTACAAATGGGTACAATCTTGCAGAGGAGAAAGGGAATTATGCAGCAACATTTTCTTATTTACCCAGTTATGTTAAATATAACCTAGGAAAAACAGGGTCTCCACAGCTAGCCCAGGCCAGCCTTAAACTCCATATTGTACTGTGTCTGCATTTAGAGTACCGGGATGATGCCACCATGACTCACAAACTATTCTTTAAAATACCAACTAATTTTAACAGTGAAACTCAGAAACAACTTAAATGTCATCAATAACAGATTGATTAAATGCCCAATCAACAGGCTAGGTGAATGGAGTAAGAAAACAAAATCTCTCATTCTGTTGTCTACACAAAACTTAGCTCTAAAGATAGATACTACCCTAAAATGAGAGGATGGAAAAAAGTATTTCAAGCAAATGGTGTTAGGAAACAAGCAGGTGTCGCCACCCTAATATCTGACAAAACAGATTTAAGACTAAAACTAATCAGAAGAGACAAAGAGGGTACTTTCATTGTAATCAAGGGAACAACCACCAACATGACATTACTGTCCTAAACATATACGCATCACAGAAAGCACACTACTGGAATTAAAGAAACAGATTAACACTAACCTAATAATACTAGTAAGTATTTTCTAGTATTATAGATTTCTTCCCACTTTCTCTACTAGATATGACATCTGAATAAAAAATGAACAAGAAGAACTTTAGAATTAAATGTCACTGTACATCAAATGGACCTAACATATCTACAGAATATTCCACTCAAACACCAATGAATAATTCTACTCAGCAGCCTACAGAAGCTTCTCTAAAACAGACCATACCCACAGACACAAAACAAATGTAAACCAATTCAGAAAAATTGAAATAAATTCCATATTATCATATCTGAGCATTATGAAATAAAATGAAAGCTGCAGCAAACAAATCTCTAGTAAATGCATAAATGCATAGAGACTAAACAATTCATCACTGAATGGGTTAAAGAAGAAATAAATAAAAAATTCCTGGAACCAAATGAAAACACAACTAAACTTCTGCAACACATTAAAAGCAGCTCTAAGAGAGAAATCTAAAGCTCTAAGTTTCTACACTGAAAAATCAGAAAGAGCATAAATAAATGGCTTCATGGTACAACTCAAATATTTGGAAAAACAAGAACAAACCACAATCTAATAGATAACAAGAAATAATTTGTAAAAAAATCAAAGCAAGATTTAATGAAACAGAAACAAACAAACAAACAAACAAAAACAATGCAAGGAATCAACGAGCAAGAACTGGTTCTCTGAGAAGACAAACAAGATCGACAGACCCTTAGTCCAACCAACGAAGAGATGACCAGAATTCGCCGGGCAGTGGTGGTACACACCTTGACGCAGAGGCAGGTAGATCTCTGTGAGTTTGAAGCCAGCCTGGTCTACAAGGTGAGTTCCAGGACAGGCAGGCCTGTTCCACAGAGAAACTCTGTCTCGAAAAAAAAAAAAAAACCCTGAGCCCAAATGGATCCAGAGAAATATACCAGAGTTTCAAAAGATGATTGACAACCAATATTCCTTAAATTATTTTAAAAAAAGAAAAAGAAACAGAAGGAGCAGTCTCAAGCTCATTTTATGAAGCCAGGATTACTCTAATACCAAACCCAGGTAAAGCCATAACAACAACAACAAAACATTACAGACCAATTTCCCGATGAATACAGACTCAAAAATTCCCACTAAAATACTAGCAAACCAAATACAGGCAAATATCAAGATCATCCACCACAATCAAAGTTGCTTTATTCTGCAAATAAATGCAGGATGAGTTAATAAATATAATAAATCATATAAATAAAGACAAAATCACATGATCATCTTACTATATGGAGAAAAACCTTTGACAATACCCAACATGCTTTGTGATGATAAAAGCCACAGAGGGAGCAGACTGGAGGGAACAGACTTGAATCGAACAAAGACTATACAGGACAAAGCCATAGCCAACATTACCCTAAATGGAGCAAATCTTGAGGCAATCTCATTAAGACAAGGAATGGGACAGGTCTGTCCATTATCCTCCCCTCAGCCTCTGCTTTTCAATATAGCACTTGAAGTCCTAGCTGGACCAATAAAGCAAGAGAAGGAAATTAAAGATATAAAAAGAAGAAAAAAAGTCAAATTTCTGTATTTGCAGAAAAGTTGATATTATACATAAGAGATTCTCAAAATTCTACCAGGAAACTTCTAGAAACAATGAACAATTTCAGCAAAGTGGCAGAAAACAAAACCAACTTAGAAAAGCAGCCTTTCTATACCCCACCAACAATCAGGCTAAGTAAAGCTCATGGACACAATCCCATTTATAATAGCCTCAAAGACAATAAAATGTTGTGAAAAAAATCTAACCAAGAAACTCTGTTTCAAAAAAAAACCAACAAACAACAAATAAACTCAAAACTAACCCAAAGAGGTGAAAGACCTCTACAAAAAAAAATTTGAGAAAGACACTAGAAAAGGGAAAGACATTCCACATTCATAGACTGGTAGCATATTGTGAAAATAACCATCCCACCAAAAGCAATTTACAGACTCAATCCAATCCAATAAAAATACTTAGAATATTCTTCACAATTAGGAAAGAAAATCCTAAAATCTATGGAACCATAATAGATCCCAGACAGCCAAAGCAAAACAGAGCAAAAGGAACAATATTTGATGGCTCGCTATTCCAGACTCCAAGATATATTATACGTCTATAGGAATAAAAACAACACGGAACCAGCACAAAACAGACATGTGAATCAATGGAATCAAAGAGAAGACTCACCTAATGAGCACACATAATTATAGGCATTTGATATTTGACAAAGATGCTAAAAACATACACTGAAGAAAAGATAGCATCTTCAACAAATGGTGCTGGGAAAACTAGGTGTCTACATGCTGCAGAATGTAATTAGACCCATAGCTATCACCCTGCACAAAAATTAATTCTAAGTGGATCAAAGACTTCAATTTGCAACCTGAAATGCTAGAACTGCTAGAAGAAAATATATGCAGTTATCCTACAAAATATAGGTGTAGAAAAGGAACTTCTGAATAGGATTCCATTTGCTCAGGAATTCACGCCAACAATTGACAAGTGGGACCTCATAAAACTACAAAGCTTCTGTACAGCAAAGGAAACAAACAAACAAAGAAGCCCACTTTTGCCAGCAATACATCTGAGTATTAACATTCAGAATAAGCAAAGAACTAAAACAAAACACTCCAAACAAACAAAAACCCAGCAAACAAACAACTAAGTCTAGAAAACAAATGTCCTAATTACAAACAGGTAGGGATCTGAACAGAGTTCCTAATAGAAGAAATGAAAGTGGCCATGAAATATCTCAAAATATATTCATTATCTTTAGCAATTAGGGAAATGCAAGTTAAAATAACTTTAAGATTTCATCTCAGCCCAGTCAGAATGGTTAAGAACAACAAAACAATTGACAACAAATGCTTGTGAGAATTTGGGAAAACGGAATCCTCATTCATTGATAGAAATGCAAACTAGTGCAGCCACTCTGGAAATGACTGGTACAGATAACCCTCAAAAAGCTAAAGATAAATCCACCATGTCGCCCAGGTATTAACACTTGTTACCATATGCCCAAAGAACTTGACTTCCTACTCCACAGATACTTGCTCCACAATGTTCACTGATGCCCTCTTCACAATACCAAGGAAATGGAAACAACCTAACTATACTTCAACAGATGAATGGATAATGAAATGTGGTATATATACACTATTGAATTCTATTCAACTGTTAAGAAAAATGAAATCATGAACTTAGCAGGTAAATGGATGAAACTAGAAAATATGATATTGAGTGAGGTAACCTAGACCCAGAGAGACAAAAGCTGTATGTTCTCTTTCATCTGCAGTTCCTACCTTAAAATCCTCAGATGTGAGTACATAACATGGAGTAACCAGGAATTATAAAAGGATGAGAAGAGAATAACAGGCTACAGGTGATATGAAAGGGGAAATGGGAAAATGGGGAGGAAGGACTTCAGTACAGAAGGAGAAGGAGTGCTGGAGTAAGGACAAATAACACCACAGTAGTTTAATAAAGCCCCAAGGAGTCACATTATTTTAGATTTATTTAAAATTATATTTGACACATCTATCCATCCATGTATCTAGACTTATCTAAATATACACATACATATATAGCTTAACTGAAGTTATAGCTCTTGGGCCAACAATGCTCACAGAAAGATCCATAGACTATCTAGCAAAACCCCAATACTTGGCATGAGAAACCTGTCTGAGTTGTTGGTCAGTGGGGTTCAAGAGACGCCTAAACGATATAGGCTATTGATGTTACCCTTGGTTGCTTCTCAATGGTTAAAGACAACTCACTATTTTTGATGACACTTTACACTTAGGACACAAGACTAGGAAGTTTCAAGCTGGATCTACCTGAACGTTTCCTTCCCTATGGTTTAGCTTCCATAGTACTTTGGAAAGCTTCCAAGAGAGGGAAGCAATCAACAGTCCTATCCAGCCACATGATACGTATGAGCCATAATAACCTCTAAATGTGCAAAAATGGTACTTATATGTTGGCAGTAACCAGCAGCTATCTAACTAGACCTAAGACTTGCTAACGGAAGGAAATCATGCTTGGTACTACAAACCTAGCCAACTATCCAGGACTAGTGAGGTGATGGATCTTAGAAGAGAACTTACTATTCCCACTTTACTAGACCAGTACAATCTTAATTACATTCTCAAACCTATTCTTCTCACCCCTCATCAAAGAAGCCTCTCTTCACAGCAAATGGAGTGCATCTCAGAAAACCACAACTAGTCATAACTCAGAGATCAATAGATCATGAGGTGCCTAGCTCCAACAGATACATCTATAACACAACCCCTGCCCTATGGTTCAAGGAACATTATGGAAGTTAGGGTTAGAAAGACTATAAGAACTGGACAACCAGAAAGTCTGCTGTGAGATTATGTCTCCTAGATATGACAGGGAAGCTATAACCATGAAACCTGAATACTATGGTAGCCTGAATACAACCTAAATAATATCTGTATCAAGTTATATTAATGCCAAAGGTTGACATCTCATGGGGTCCTGCCCCCAGACAAAGAATTATAGGCAACTAATGACTGCTGAGAGTTAGCCAATACAAAATGGTCAGCTATGAAATTATATATACACAAGCAACCAAAACGGATTCAGCATTCTGTAATTATTTATGCATTTATACATGTAACAATAATAAAGAGGCTATCAATTTGTGATAGCATAGGGGGCACAGGAGGAATTGGAGAGGACACAGAAGGCTGGAGGGAGGAAAGGGGGAAAATGATATAATATTTTAATTTAAGAAAAAGAAAAGAAAAAGAAAAGTTGAAGAACTGTGGGCAAGACACAAAGAATGGGAAAATTAGAAAGTCACCATTTTGTCACTCTTTAATTAAATAAGGAATCTAAGCAATAATCAATGACTATCTGAAAACAAAAGAGTCTTCTCTCCAAATCTTAGTGAGTGTAAGGAATGATACGGTACACAATAGTACACTCTGGCCACTGGATTTTGGGCAAGTGATTTGCTCATGCAATAGTTTCATCTCTCAAGTGGAGATGACCTTTGTGTTGGACAATCTATGGGGAGGAGGCTTTCTTTCCTTCCTCCGTCTGGGTCCCAGGGACAGAACTCAGGACTCCAGGCTCACCGGCAGTTACCTTTACCTATTGAGCTATCTTGCTAGTTCAGCTTGTCATGTTAAAAGAGCAATAGTTACAAAATGCTTAGGACAATACGATAGCATTGATTATTGGTAATAATACCACTTTTTAAAAGTTAATTCCAAAGCAATGGCTATCTTAGGCAAGTAATGACAAAGAAGGGCCAGGGGTTTTCAAAAAGAAACACTTGTTCTGTATAATATTATTGGGTTCAAAAGTTTTAGTATCAGTCATATTTTACAGCAGTATTCATTCACACCACTGTATAATGTTTTGTTAAACAGAAAAGTATTTATCACATGATGCTGCCTTACTCAGGTACATATGATTTTCTTACCTTATCCAAAAGGTGTATTATCATTGGTACAAGATTGGCATCAATTACTGCCTGAACCTGCTGCTGATTTCCTGCGGTAATGTTGGAGAGGAACCACACTGCTTCCTGTGGAACAAGATGCTTTCAATATTTCTCACTAAAAAATGAAAACTGTGTCTGAACTATGAAAAAGTATTCACTGGCTAGTGTCCCAATTATTTTATTACCAAATGAGTTCTATAACAAAAATCTTAGAGATTTCAATTCTACTACCCCTTTTCTGTTTAAGGAAAAAAAAATCTTTATTTGATTAAAAACTGTTATATATATATATATATATATTTTTTTTTTTTTTAAGAAAAGGTCTCATTGTGTAGCCCTGGCTGACCTGGAACTCCTAGAGATCTACCTGCCTCTGTTCCCAAGTGCTGTAATTAAAGGTGTGTGCTGCCATGCCTAGCCCTACACACTTAATTTTCTGTATAGCAATATATACACATTAAATAATACTTTTCTATGTTTTCTTGAATAAATCATTATTGGCTTCTAATTCAAGTCACAATGAGCTAACTCTTCTGAAGTTTTTTTTTTTACAGGCAATGCTGTTTGGGAACAGTATGACTCAAAAGAAGGTTGGCTGACAAATACCAAGGAAGATGTCATAAACTAAAAATCCTAAAACTATTGCAAATGAGACTCGACACCCTTTTCTCAAAAAATGTGCTTTATTCTACTCTCTCTAGTCTACCTTAACAATCCTATCCCAGTACATAAATCTCAATTAGCCATGACAATGAAGACCATCAAAAATGCAAGTGAGTTCTTTTAGTGTCCTTATTTATAACAGTCATTCACTGTCCCAGTTCTCTCAAGAGCTAAATGTAGAACCAGTTGTTGGTGTGCTTGACTGGTCTATTTTAATGACCTTTGAATGCTGCCCTCAACACCACAAAGATGCTATACTATTACTAGGATGATAGCGATCACAAGTATTTCACAAGTTTC
This sequence comes from Peromyscus eremicus, assembly GCF_949786415.1. NCBI lineage: Eukaryota > Metazoa > Chordata > Mammalia > Rodentia > Cricetidae > Peromyscus > Peromyscus eremicus. Next base: position 44,516,935 of record NC_081421.1, read on the forward strand.
AAAGATAATAAATGCATTACTAAAATCAGTTAGCAATAAACAACAACAAAATATTTAACATCCTATGGAGGATATTAGAATTTGCAAACTTAAATTCACCAATTTACTAATTATTATTGTAAACATTAGCATAACTAGACTCTTTTGGATCAGATCACAGGACATTTAAGGAGCCTGTTAGAGATTTTAGGGTGCTGGGCTACTTAGGTGAGCTGTTTTGGGGTTATAATCATCGGCAATATTGTAATCAACAACCCATGTTATTTCTACAATAGCCTCAGATGCACTCCAATATCAGCATCACCATTCAGTGCCCCCTTTCATAGCCACCACACACACGCACACATGCATGCACACACTCATACCATTAAGTATAAATGAAACATTAAACTAAGAGAACTAGTATATACATTAAAAATTTCCATTCATGGCAACATTCAACACCCAAGTATCTCTATTTCATCATTTCCAAGAGAGTCAAAATGTAGTTTGTTGGTGATGGTATAACACAGTGATAAAGCATGCATGTCAAAGGCTCTGGGTTTGAATCCAGAACCCCAAGAGCATCTCATAAAGAGTGAGATATTTTCTCTTGAAGCCTTTAACAGCATATACTAAAAGTCAACTTAAAGACATTCCTTAGACCTAATCCCACAAACAACAACTACCATTTTATTCATATTTTTTAAGAGACTCACTTTATTAATTTTCTCTTTGGGATGAGTGAGGAGTGCTGGGAAGTGTGAAAGAGCATCACAGTTTAAAACTACTTGTGTTTGCTCATCAGTTCCAGTGACAATGTTGCCCACAGCTCGAAGTGCAGCAGTCTGAAATGGAAGATTCAAGGAGATGTCCAATGTTAAGTACTCTTATCAACCAGTGGCAAGCAACTTGAGACAGATTCATTCCTCATGCAAATCTTTTACTGCAACTAACCTATCCCTTTTGAACACTTATTCTATGTCAAGTAATGATCTAGGAACAACAGCGGAAATATGAAATACATAAATCCCAGGCCTTTTGTAGCTTAAGTTGTTTCAAGAGAACTGATATAAATAAAAGGGCAATTTTAGATAGTAATTACTACTATAAAGAAAATAAGTAATTTTCATTTTCTGTTAATTTTTCTCCCTATAAGATAAATGATTCAGCTGTTTAAACATACAAACTTATTCTTTCAAGAACAGGCAATTTAGTACTTACTAGAGTGTTCCAAGCTGCACAACCAATATCAACATCAAATTACAAACATTTTTATATAACATATGCATCTATTAACTGTCATCAACACTGTCTTCAATCCCCAGTCCCTGTGTCTACTAATCTGTTTATTCTGCACATTTCATATAAACAGAAACAAGTTCATGTCATGGCACCCAGTGATACTCATTCCTTTTTGTGGCCAAATAATAATCTGCTATGTGGTTAGTAACAGATGACTTCCATTTGGGGTTATCATGAATAATGCTGTAACACACTGTATTCAAGGTTCTGTGGACGGATACCCAGGACAGTAGGAACGTTAGGTCACAATGCACTCCGCACTCACTTTTAAGGACACCCCACTCTAGTGCTGTCATCAGCATGTAACCCCCTTTTTGGCACTGTTGCATTCTGAATGTGAATGACTTTCCAATTCAACTCCCATTTCTTTAATGACTAACGTTTTTGAACATTTTTTTTTCTTCAGGTGCTCACCGACCATTTGTATGCCTTCCTTGAAAAACTGCAAATCTTTTATCCATTTTTTGTTCATTTGTTTTTTTAATGGGTGTGGGTGTTTTGCTTGCATGTAGGTCTGTGTACCACACATATGCCGGGTACCTGAGGAGGTCAGAAGAAAGTGTAGGATCCTCTGGAACTGGAGCCACAAATGATTGTGAGCTGCGACAAGAGTGCTCAGAACCAAACCTGGGTCCTCTGGAAGAGCAGCCAGTGCTCTTAGCTGCTGAGCTGTCTCCCCAGCCCTGGTTTAAAACGTCTTAATTTCTGAAGATGTTATAAGACAGACGAAACAATATGCTACATGAGATTATGTCTAAACTTTAGGGGGAGTAGGGATAGAGATGAAGTCCACATGGAAACTGGCCACACTATCTTGTTTTCAAGAATTATGACATGAGAGCCAGGCAGTGGTGGAGCACGCCTTTAATCCCAGCACTCGGGAGGCAGATCTCTGTGAGTTTGAGGCTAGCCTGGGCTACAGAGTGAGTTCCAGGACAGGCACCAAAACTACATAGAGAAACCCTGTCTCGAAAAACAAAAAACAAACAAACAAACAAAAATTATGACATGAAAGTTGAAAAGCTTAAGAAAATATCTGTTAGTTATCTGATAAAGTATAAGACATTAACTTTCTCTAAGGACTTACTAAAAGAAAACTCCAAGCCCTCTACACTCAAGCCACAATTCTAAAGTCAGTATTAAAACTAAAGAAATACTCTGCTTGATTTTTTTTTGGGGTGTGTGTGTGTATGTAAGTGCAGGGTTTCATGTAGCCAAGGCTAGCTGTGTGGTCTTCCTACTACCTCCTCCTTGAAAGTGCTGGGATCACAGGACTGTGCCCAGTGTGAACTAAAAATAAAAAACCAAAAAAATTATCTAATGTAAATTTGGGGTTGGGTGCTGGCTCAGTAGGTGAGAACACTTGCTAAATCAAATCCCCAGAAACCTTGTTAAAAAGCCAGTTGAGGCGGGCAGTGGTGGCGCACGCCTTTAATCCCAGCACTCGGGAGGCAGAGCCAGGCGGATCTCTGTGAGTTCGAGGCCAGCCTGGGCTACCAAGTGAGTTCCAGGAAAGGTGCAAAGCTACACAGAGAAACCCTGTCTCGAAAAACCCAAAAAAAAAAAAAAAAGCCAGTTGAGTTCATATGTTCACCTGTAACCCTAGTACAGTGGAAATGGAGACAGGACACCCAATGTCCCTCTGGCTTCTGGGTGCAGACTTGCTGCACACACACGTGTACAAAACACAAACACACAGATAAAAATTTAATAATAATACATGTGCCAGGTGGTGGCGCACGCCTTTAATCCCAGCACTTGGGAGGCAGAGGCAGAGGCAGGTGGATCTCTGTGAGTTCAAGGCCAGCCTGGGCTACAGAGTAAGTTCCAGGATAGGCTCCAAAAGCTACACAGAGAAACCCTGTCTCAAAACACACACGCACCCAAAAGATATTTACAATAAACACACATTTCTTTAAAAAAAAATTACTGTTGGTCAAATCTTTTGTTAAAACAGTGTTTCAATTTGAAAAAGAAACCCTTCTTATTTTTATTTAGTTTGTGTATGCATGTCCATAAGCTTGAGAGATCAATGTTAGGTGTTGTCCTCTATTGCTTGCCACCCCGCCCCCTTTTTTAGCCAAAGTCTCTCACTGAATCTGGAGCTCCCTGGCTACAGGGATCTCCCCCCACCTCTCTAATGCTGGGATTACAGGACAAACGGCCCCATCAGCATTCCTTTGAGTGCTGAGGATCTGAACTCAGGTCCTCATGCCTGCACCTTACCCAGTGCCATCTTTCAAGTACCTTTTTCATTTTAAGTCAGTGGATCTCCATTGTTAATACATACTAGTACCACTTCAAGAGCTAGCTTAAGTTTGTAGGAAATAGAATGGCTTTACTCAATTTCTAGGGGCTAAGGAAGGGAAATTTTTAAAAAGAAAAAATTTTTTCTTTAAGCTTCATGGTTGATTCCAATGTCCAGCTAAGGGCAAGAAAAAGGAACTTAGTCGAACAGCTTTCCTCATCTAATTGCACTGTAGATTCTAGGCCATTATAGGATTAAAACTCACTATTTACCTTAGAAAGGTGGTGGGGGCTTGCTTTACCTCCTTGACCACTGCAATGGGACGTCACTGTGTGTGTGTGTGTGTGTGTGTGTGTGTGTGGTGCAGAGGCTGGACTGCAATGGGACGTCACTGTGTGTGTGTGTGTGTGTTGCAGAGGCTGGACTGCAATGGGATGTCACTGTGTGTGTGTGTGTGTGTGTGTGTGTGTGTGTGTGTGTGTGTTGCAGAGGCTGGACTGCAATGGGACGTCACTGTGTGTGTGTGTGTGTGTGTGTGGTGCAGAGGCTGTGCTGGACATCTGAGCTATAGCTTCAGCTCTAGCTCTACTTTTCCCTGCTTGTCATAGATGGAGGCTCACTGAGATAGAGTATGTGAAAGAACTTCAAAATAACAAAACAAGAAAACAGAGACAAGCAGGAAATCCTTAAACCACACATTTTTAAACCACACATTTCAGTTCAAATCCTTTATCTTAGAATCAGTACATCAGTGTTAACCAAACTTGTCAGATGAATAAAAATGGATGCTTTCAGGGTGTGTGTGTGTGTGTGTGTGTGTGTGTGTGTGTGTGTGTGTGTGTGTGTGTGTAAAGCAGGGGACAGAGAAGGGTGGAAAAAGCAAAGAAGAATGGTTTCTGATGCCACCCAAGGCGCTACACTAAAACATGCTTCACTATATTAGAAAACAGCTCTTCACAATAGAGTCTTCCTGTTTGGCAGGGTAAGGAAGGTTTTTTAATGAACTGGAGTGCTGTTATCTCATTTTTTCTACTTTAAAATTAGGATAAAATAACTCACCTTTCCACATCAAAGATACATTACATTGTTGAGTGAAAAATATGCCTTACATTTTGAAATTGTTGATCTTTGGAAGTCATGCTTAAATCAATTAGTGGTGAGAAAACCCCTCTTAATCAAAATGAACTTACTTGAACTTTAACCTCCTGGTGGCTGAGTAGAGGAACCAAATGAGGAACTATTCCGGAGTCTATTACCATCTGTATCTGTTCATTGCCAGCATCCGTAAGGTAGGAGAGGGCCCAGACAGTATCTACCAATATCTAATAAGTAAAATAAAAGTTCAAATCTTCAAATATTTTCTCAATAATTCTTTTCTTTTGGGGGTAGGGTTTCAAGACAGGGTTTCTCTATGTAGCTCTAGCTGTCCTGGAACTTGCTCTGTAGACCAGGCTGGCCTCAAACTTAAGAGACCTACCTGCCGCTGTCTCCCAAGTGCTGGGATTAAAGGGATGTGTCACCATTTGGCCATTTTAATAATTCTTAACCATAAAATCAATCTGAAATCTTTCTCTTCTTGCTTCAACTCACTAGAACATCAATCTCTATTCTGTATCTTTCACTATATTTAGGATAGTGTATAAATTAATTATGGTTCTAATCTCAGATCAGTATCTAATCTTATTTCAGCAAAATACACATGCAAACTACATAACACATTAAATAGAAAATCAACCAACCAACCAACCAACAACAAAAAATATGAAACATTCAACATTTTTTGTCAGATGTTCACAATGCAGTATGATAGGTCCAAGGACATTGTAGGTAATGTATATAGTTAGAAACAAATTTACACACACACCCATCCAACATACACAGTGGTTTATAATACTTAGGACAGGTCAAATATACTTAAGAAATTCTCTAATAATGTTAGTTCCATGCAGGTATGTATACTACTATTACTGCCTGGGTACTAGTATTCTAATAATTTTATCTCCTCACAAAACAACTCAGGCAGTTTTACTGCTGTGGTTTGTCCATAAGAATTAGATAGTAAGACCCTATTACATGCCTTGGTTGTAAAAAACAGAGAAGGAATTGGGATGCCAGCTTTCTCCTCTCTCAACAGAGTAACACCAGAAGGTCTACACAGGCTGCTGTGGAAGAACTGTTATCAACAGTTTTACTCAGCTTTGAATTCTGTTAGCATCAACACTGACCAGTCAGGACAGAGGAGCCCACTGGTACAATAGTAGCAGGGTCTGTTATGGGTACAACAAACTGCTTTCTGATTGGATTTAATATCTGCTTCATAGGAGGGAATTCATATCTGGCACTATAAATCTGGTAATATGCCTGTGGTTGAGGATATTATAGGTCCTGGGGTAGGAAATTTATTGCTGTTGTTTTGCTAAATGGGTGTGATATGCCTGTCAAACTGCTTGCTAAATAACTGTTTATATCCATAGCAAGTAACAGTGCTACTATCAGCTTTGGCCAAAGAAGCACCTTTTTGCATTGATTAGTAATCTGCATAGATTCAGAACTGGTTAAAATCCTGAGAATAAATGTTCAGCTATTAATGGGCATCTATATTACCTTCTTCATAGGTCAGGAAACATTACTGAAGAAGCAGAAGGGAAAGTTTATAACTCTAATTTATTGGCATGAAATGTCAAGATCATCTGCATAACATTGGGCCTACCAATACCCTGTTATGGAAGGGAGAGGGACTCATGGGACACATAAATCCCCCTTGAGCAGTTAAAGGTTAATGGGGAGAAGGAGGGGCATTTTCTTCAGTGGTACAGCAACTAGAAAGACATTTCTAACTCCTGTAAACACTCCCTCATGCATGCTCCTCCAGTTAGCAACCCTAGTGAAGCTCATTGGGTCACATACATACACACTAAAGACACGAAGGTTGAAGGGCATCAAATTCTAAACAGGAAGGGTATTACCAGGACAAAAGAGGGTGTGTGTGTGTGTGTGTGTGTGTGTGTGTGTGTGTGTGTGTGTAAGAAAGACAGAGAATATGAATATCAAAATACAATATGTACAAGTATAAACATGGCACAATAAATCCATTAATATGTATAACTGATAAATGCTAAGAAAATAACAAAACAAACAATGAGGGTAAGCTGGGCCACAAGCTTGTAACCTCATCTATTTCAGAGGCTGAGACATGAAGATCACAAGTTCAAGGCTGGCCTGGGCTACACACTTGAGTTCAAAGCCAACCTAAGACACCACAGGAGATCCGGTCTCAAAATAAAAAGTAAAAAGAGGGCTAGGGATAAATATAGCATAATGGTTAAGTATTTGTCTAGTAATTGTAAGGTTCTAGGTTCAATCCTCAATGCTACAAAGCAAACAAACACTACCACCAACAAAAACACTACAGGCAATATCTTATATAGAAGGTTCCCCACAGATTAAGATCAAGGCAATAAATATGTAAAAAAGCTAATGCCTTAGAAATACATATTTCATGTAGCTATAACTATGGGAGGGGCTTTGTGATTAACTTCTACTAGTGATGATGGGTATGGTAGTGCATGCCTACAACCAAGCTCTGAGGAAATAAAGAAGGAAGAACAGGAGTGCAAGAACACCCTGAGTTTCACAATGAGCAAGGGGGAAGGAGGAGTGCATTCAAGAAAGTTCTAAACACACACACACACACACACACACACACACACACACACACACACTTTTTTTTTTTTTTTTCAAACAGCAAGAGATGGTGTTGCACATGGGAGCTTAAGATAAAAGGATTTTGAGAGAGGCCAGCCTGGGCCATATAGTGAGACCCTGTCCCAATAAGTAAAACAAAACACAACACAAAATGAAAGAATTTACATAAAGTGGTATCAACACATGTAAAACAATTACATCACAATTTGCAAAAATATATCAGGATCCTCTGGAGTTTTCATCATAGGCTAAAATTTGTTGACAAAGGCAAAAAAAATGTAAGTTATTCGGTCTTGATGAGAATCTATAAAGACTGTATACATTGTTTGAAGGCCCAATGTTAAACAAATCATTGATGTACCTAGATCCAAATTCTACTTCAAATCAAACTAGAATATATAATTGTATCTGACAAACTTTATATTGTAAGATAAGTTTCTCTTATTATTTCTTTGTTCTGACTTAAGAATGATTAGTTCTAACTTAAGAAGGCTATACATATAGTAAATATTATTTAGTAAATGATAAAGTATTTGTGAAAGATAGCCCTAAAAATAATAATTCAAATGAGAAATGAATATTCAAGACCCACTAAAAGTAAAAAATAGGCACAATCTCATCCAGAGGTGGTAAACAAGTGGAAAGAAAAACAAGTTATTTATATTCTAATAATTACAAACGCTACTGCAAATCTTTGAAAAGCAGAACACTGAAATTTAAATTTAATCAAAAGACTCTGATGTAACTGGAGAGATAAGACTGAAAAATGGAACTGAACAGCAACAAGTTTTCATAGTTTGGTGTATGTACATAAATACAAATTATTATCTTTAAGCTAAATATTAATTTATGCTTCAAAATACAAAAACATCACCATGTGTATATACTCTCAAAGCCAGGCTGCCAGATATGGTAACCATAAAGGTCATGACTAATCAATCATGATAGTGAGGGGAGGTGACTAAGTGCATCTTTATGACAGGCTTGATTCTTCACTGAAGCTACAGTTTGTGATAGAGGAACCAGAGCAAATGTCAATATAACATACCTATCTCAGTTCTTGAAATGGTAAATTATGAGAGAGAATACAAGTACACATTGCTTTCATTTCTCTCCTGTATTACAGAGGGAATCCAATACATATGTATACACACATACATATATAAATATACAAAGAATGTACTCACATTTACATCTGTGTGATGAATTAATACACAAAGAGCTGGAAGAATCTGAGAAGAGAAATATGAACAATTCAAAACATACACAGATTAAAAAATACATATAATGGTATCTAAGTATTTTTCTTTTGTTTACCTCCTGAATCGTTTCCATTGGTGGTGGTGGATCTTTGTGGCGACATAAATTGACCATAACCCAGGTAACATTTCTTAAGAATGTTATAGGAATAGACGGACTTATGAATGAAAGCAGAGGTTTTACAACGCCAAGACTTATCACATAATCTCTACACTGAGGCCCATCACCTGTAGAAGGATTAATTTAATAAGATCAATCAACAGTAAGCCTTTTCAGAAAACATAAAGCATTGGGTACAAATTGCGGCTTCTAATATTTTAATAAGATATCTTTAGTTTTATATAAAGTTTTAGGAATTTAACAAATAGGTACTCTAGGTCTTTGAGCCAAGAGAAACAATGTAAGATACAAGCTCATATTACTTGAATCTGTGCCTTTATAAGCTGCTCGCTCACAGGATGCATTTATGCCCTCAAGTGTGGTGGCCCAGGAATTCTTTTATATACCTTAAGCAGACATTTGTTACCATTACCTCAACGACTCAGTTTAACAAACTTTCAAATTAATATAAGATATGTCAAAATAACTATTGAGAAAATGTTGCAGAATTCATAGTTATGATCCAATATTAAAGTCTAGTGTGGAGGCACAAGTCTGTAATTCCAGTATTTTGGAGGTGAAATCAGAAGAATGGAGTCAAGGCTAGCTTTAGCAATGTAAGGAGTTCAAAGTGGAGACCTAATATTAAAGCAAAACTAAACAATCCACAAGTAAAAGCTTGCTTGCATATAATATCTGTGATGTATTTGAATTAATTCTAAAATGTAACTAGAATTAAAAACAAAACCCCAAATATTATGATGTTCCTTTAATACAGCAGTTCTCAACCTGTGGGTCTCAACCCTTTGGGGGTCGCTGTCAGCTATCCTGCATATCAGGTCTTTACATTACAATTCATAACAGTAGCAAAATCACAGTTGTGAAGTAGCAACGGAATAATTTTATGGTGAGTGTCATCAAAACATGAGGAACAACTGTATTAAAGGTCACAACATCAGGAAAATGGAGAGCAAAGGAGGGAGGCACCTGGATATGCACCATCCTTTTTAAAGGTAGTGTACTCTGAACTAGTAAGTTTACAGAGCAAGCTGCCCACAAAACTCCCAATCATAACATCTCACATCAGACCTAGAAGGGACATATACTAAAGACTTAATGCAACCAACTGTGGTGGCACACACCTAGAACCTTAGAATTCAAGAGGCTAAGCAGGAAAACTGCTCTGAGTTCAATGCAACCAGGGCTATATGGTGAGTTCAAGGTCAGCCTGGAAAATATATGCTGCACTACACATGCAAGCATGCATATACACAGAATAAGTGAAATGTCATCATTTAAAACAATCTCCAGAATCTCTCTTTATCCAAGTAATGAGAGCACTAAAAAGGGATTTTCCGGCCGCATCCTCCATAGCTGAGGTCTCTTGAGTTACAGCAGAACAGACTGTAACTCAGATCCCAGAATTTTCCCATTATTGGATCTCTGATTTTTTTTCAGACAGGGTCTTGCTATGTAGTATAGGCTAGCCTTGAACTCACAGCAATTCTCCTGCCTCAACTTCCTGAGTTCTTTGAATTTCAAAGTCTGTGTTACTATATTCTCCAGTAAACAGACATGGTGGTATAGGGCTGCAATCCCAGCACTTGGGGATGTGTGTGTGTGCTCCAGCTGAGGTAGGAGGATCAAGAGTTCTAGGTCAGCTAGATTACCATTAACAAATGGAAAAATACCTCTACTGCTGGGCTGTGGTATCAAATGCCTTTAATCCCAGCACTCAGGAGGCAGAAGCAGGTGCATCTCTGTGAGCTCGAGGTCAGCTGGTCTACAGAGTGAGTTCCAGGACAGCCAGGGCTACAAAAAGAAAGCCCATCTCAACCGCTCCCAAAGCCTCTAACTAAAAACAAATGCTTGAAACACTGAGATTGTGTCAATTATTCTCCCTATAGCTATTTATAAGTGCAAAGGTAGTGAATTGTTGAACTTAGAATGTTCAACAATTAATCAGACTATTAGATACCCCTGTTAATTCCTTAAGTAAGAGTTGACTACCAACAAAAAGATATCATGGTAACTTAAGCGACAAACATGCTGCTCCTGTTTATTGTTGCTTTACATTTCTATAGTTACACAATGAAAATTTCTCTGCCAATTTCACAAAAACTGGAAATGACAAGAAATTACTTTTCAACCACTAGCAGTCATTTCGATTGGCTAGTATGTGGTTTATCCACTTATTGGATTAGCACTCTAACTTCTATACAAACCTATGATATTTCCCAATGCCCACACTGCTTGCTCACAGACATTCTGATGCGGTGAATGCAGAAGCCTCAGGAAAAGTGGCACAGCATCTGAAAGAGGAAAATATGTAACGATTAAAGAGGAAGATAATACAAGCTCCTTCAATTATTTTTTGACCGAGACTCCCAACAATACAACATAATACAAACTACCAACACTATCTACCATCTTCGTCCAGGAGTAAGCTCAGGTCATAAGGCTTGGCAGCAAGGGCTTTCCCTGCTGAGCCATCTCTCCTGCCTTGCTTAAATCACCTTTGGATAGGGACATTGAAATGAAGACTATCGGAGTCATTAGGCCAGTGATTCTCAGAGCGCCTTCTCAATCAGAGGGTAATTCTGTTGCTAAGTGGAGAGCAAACACAGAAACAGCTCTCCACATACCTGAGCAGACTAACATGCACTGACTCTTCTTGCCTTTACACAGAACTCTGAAGAATACTACATAATTTATGTATGTGTGTAGATCAATCATGCTCATAATAAAAAATAGCTCATTTACCTATTTTTTTTAGATACTACACAAGATATCAATGATAAACAAATCCAAAGTCTTTTTCTTACTGGGAATCGTAGAAAACACCTGTAATCCTAGCACTTACATGGAAGCAGGAAGATTAGCAGTTCAAGGCTAGCCTACCTGCATAATGAGTTTGAGCCCAGCCTGGGCTACATGAGACCCTGTTTTAACAAAACAAAACAAAATAAGAAACAACTCAGTCTCTTCCTAGTCATTAGGAACTATATAAAAGAAGTAAGAGTGAAAGAGGGGCTGGAGAGATGGCTCAGTGGGTAAGAGCATACTGGCTGCTCTTCGAGAGGACCCAGGTTCAATTCCCAGCATCCACATGGCAGCTCACAACTGTCTGTAATTCCTGCTCCAGAGGATCCAATGCCCTCACACAGGCATACCTGCAAGCAAAATGTCTTATGGGTAGATACTATTCTATAATATAGTTATATCTTTTATGAGGGTCTATGGATTTATTTATTTATAAGATGAGGCCTCAAACTCATGATCCTTCTACATCAAGCCTTGGGATTAAAAGCATGTGCCACTATGCCTGGCCATTACAGTTTATTTTTTTTACCAATGGGGGGTGTGTGTGTGTGTCACAATTTTGTTAATTAACAACTTACTGGATTGAACCACTGCTTGCGTCTGTTCAGACGTTCCAGATGCAATGTTTGTCAAAGCCCATGCAGCTTCAAACTGTAAAGAAGGACTACCAAAGAACAAGAGATTTTAACCATACATTTCACTTCACCTAAATGTCTGCCAACCATTTATTCCCTCTAGTATTTAAAATGTTGTTCAAAAGTTTATTTATCCATCTATCCTTAAAAACATAACAATCCAATCATTTCATTATGAAGTTCATACATGTCCCCCAAATGCCCTTCTTAGTATTTTTAGTTATATCTTTATTAAAATAGACACTTACTTTCACATTATTCCTCAGTTTTCAAGTACTTATTTTGCCAATTTTCAAAGCTCACAAGTTAAAAATCATTCTCAAATTTGTTTTTGGTTCTTACCTTGATTTTAATTTTCAATTCTATCCCATAACCTTTCTTTCTTTTTTAAAAAGAAAACCTCTCTCTACAAAGCCCAGGATGGCCTTGAACTGCAACTTCCAGAGTTCTCAGATTACAAGCATGTATCCTCATGCTTGGTTTTTGTTTCTGAGACAGGGTCTCTAGTCCAGATAGTCCCTGAACTCATTATGTATAGCCAAACATGACTTTGAACTTCTGACCTTCCTGCCTCTACCTCTTGGGTCATTTTCCTTTAAAGATTAAACTAGCAAATCTACCCTTTCCAAAGAACATATTCTAATTTAAGATAAATACTTATATACTTACTTGTCATCTCTTTCGAGACAATGAACTAAAATAGGCAATATTCCAGATTTTATTAAGTCATCAATTGGTGGATTTCGATCACTGGACAAAAGCTTCCTGTAAGATAGACACCTCTTGTAAAACTTAATGTCATATATTATTACAATTAAATTCAAATTTACATTGGATATAGTTATTGTTGTAAATCTGAAGAGATGGCATAACTATACACTTTGAAAGTTACTTCTTATACTTCATATAATGCAATATTTTCTCTAATCATGAAAAGACTGTTAATAAGTTAAATTTATAAGTAGGGCCAATAATTAGAAAAATATGATAGACATTTTGCCATTTTATTAATATAATACTGTTCCCTCTCCACAGTTCTGAATATGGTAACTAAAAAGGTTAACTAAATTTCCTTGAAAAAGAAAAACAAACAAAAAACTGACAGGTTCTTACTATGTAGTCCTGGCTTCTGCCTCCTGAGTGCTGAGATTAAAGGTGTGGCACAACTAGAGGTTTTTATATGTGCTATGTTCGGAGTCAATTTTAAGCTCAGAGAAAAAGACAGACAAACTACAACATATCATTTACTTCACTGAGAAAAGAATTAATAGGTTTTTCAAATATCCAAAATTAGGTATCCCAGGCCATACAAAGAATAAGAGTCCAAAGGGTGGCATGTTTAAAGTGACCACAGTGTTCAATTCATCCCACTCTATACATATTAAATATCATGAAAGCCCAACAACACTAACTAACATAAATCTTACTACTAACATACTCTCCTTACTGGACTCTGCTGTACAACTATATAAAGACAAGGTTAAATAAAGTCTAGTCAGAGCATCACTCTCTGGAAGGGACAGTCACCCATCTACTACCTTATGAATAGAAAACTCCTTGTCTTACTTTTCACCTGCTCCATAAGGTGGCTACACCTTACCTAACTGACTCAGCCTGGGACCAATGTGATCTCATCTCTGAGCACTTTGTTTCCTCCTCTCCTCACTAGGAATGCCTAGCCATCTATTTATTTCAAGTTCTGTACCACCTCTCAATTCTAAGAGTATGTGTACGGCATAGTCCCACACTTGCTGCTGGGTGCCACTACTTTTAAATGGCTCTGCAGTCCCTATAAATTCTAAACAATTACTACTACTACTACTACTACTACTATTACTACTACTACTGTTTTTTCTTTTTCTTTCTTTCTTTTTTTTTTTTTTTTTAAAAAAAAGATAGGTTCTCATATATCCAAGGCTATTCAAACTTCCTACGTGGCTAAGGATGATCATATATTTCTGATCCTCCTGCTTCTACCTCCTAAGAACTGTGATTACGGGTGTGTGAAAATACACCAGTTTTACACAGAGCTTGGTATCATATCTGTACATACTAGGCAAGAAGCATTCTACCAAACTGAGATATATACCCTCAGGCCAGAATCTAAACTATATTTTACTAGCAGAACATAAAAAAATTCAATCTGGAACTGATCCACAAACTTCCTCTGTATTAGCTAATTTTCATAGTGTGGGAAGGACGATCTAGGCCACTGGGGATTGGGGGTGGGGTGGGGAGGACAGACATTAATGGTTGTAATCAGTGCTGGATCCAGCATGGGACAATACTGACACATCAGGAAAGAAGAACATACTGATGGGTAGCCTGACTGTCAACAAGGGTAACCAATTGCTTTTTCATTGGATCTGAGTCTTGTTCCACAGAAGGGAATTCATACCAGGCACTGTCAACCTGGTCAAAAACCGATGGTTAGAGAGGTGATAGTCCTAGGGGTAAACCTACAATTGTAGTTTGGCTAATCATCATGTTGCCAAACTGCCTTCTAAATATTTATGTTTACACCCATAGATTTGTACTTGGTCAAAAGTATTTCTGTAATGGTTAATACAGAGACCTCTAACTGGTCAAAGTATTGAGAATAAGTGACTGTAGAGTGTTCAGCCCCAAATGGGACATCTCTATCAACACGCTCTCCCTTCAAGGATCAGTGCACACTATGGAAGCAGGTAAAGAAAGCATGTAAGAGCTGGAGGACAGTGCTGTGAAATACTGACCTCAGGACATAACATGGCCACAGCACTCATGAACTCACAACAGGTATGGTTACCTTCACAAGACCAAACTTTCCAGCATGGATCAGGGAGGAGTTCACAAGGCCTTACTCTAGCTAAGGAGCTGTTGGCAGTTGACGGCTATTGAGAGACAGTCATTTCTCTTTGGAGGTGTGGCCACTGGTAGGTTGAGCAAGCCCCAGTGGATGGGAAGCACTAACTGGATTCAGTAGGTTAAAGTAACTTTTTTAAAAAGGGAGGATATGAAGTTAGAAAGGGGATCTGTTGGGAGGAAAGTCAGGGAAGTTAGAGGTAGATATGGCCAAAATACATAGTGTGCATGTAAGAAATTTTCCTATAAAGAATAAAAATATTCCATTAAAATCAAGAAAAGAATACTGCATAGGATTTCCACAGTACTGTCCATAATTCATAGCACAGTGCTTAGCACAAGTGTAAATAAAGTCAGGGCTTTTACCTTATTTGAATTTTTTAAAGACTCAGTTTATTTTATGTATGACTGTTATGCTTGCACGTGTGTCTGTGCGTCACACGTGTGCCTTGTACCCAAGGAGGTCAAAAGGTGTCAGGTTCTCTACAACTGGAGTTATGGACAGTTGCGAGCTGCCATGTGAACTGTGGTCGCTGGGAATTGAACCCAGGTCTTCTGCAAGAACAGCAAATGCTCTTCAGCACAGAGTCATCTCTCCAGACCCTGCCTTTCTCATTTGATAATAGAGTGCAATATCTACAAACAGTACGAATCATCTGGTGCCAGGTCTGTCTTTGTGTCAAGGCTCCAGCAGTTTTACATCTAGTTCCTTCTGCAGTAACATCATTAACACAGTGAAAAAAAGGAAAATAATAAGTCCTAAAGTTATCTTGAAATCAGTTTGTTCTTACATAGCCTTGAGATTGTCTCAGGATTTCCCTGAAATCCACAGTTCATACTTTGACCACAATTTACATCTTAGCCATCTTTCTTATAAACATGAATTTACTGTTTTAAAACGTGATCTCTCTTATAGCAAGCTCTAAGTAGTTCTTTAGCTTATGGTATACAATAATGTAGCACTACATTTTCCCTATTTGTCTTAGTTAAGGCAAATACACATAAGCACATATAATAAAATATAAAAGATTCACACATTTGATAAGATATTGCACAAATCTGTGAAATAATTTGCACTTTCAAATCTTATCAACTATGACCAGTATCTTATTTAAATATTTCTATATGAACAATCCTTCTATATTTATAAATATACAAAGCAACCATTATGTTATAATACAATCATGTCTTACTCAATATACTAGTTATTCAAAGGTCTTTCTCAATAATAAACTGGGTATATGTGTGTATGTGTGTTCATGTCCGTGTGCATGTACATAGAGTGAGAGCCAGAGGTCAACCTCAGAAGCCACTCTTCAGGAGCTACCCACCTTGTTTTGTGAGACAGGGTTTCTCACCGGCCCGGCCTCACCAAGCCAGCTATGCTGCCTGGCCAGGGGAGCCCCAAGGATGGGTCTAGTCTCCACTCCCAGGGCTAGGGGCAGGCCAGCGCTGCATGGTCAGCTTTTTACATGGGTTCTGGGGACTTAACTGGGGTCCTCGAGCTTGCACAGCAAGCACTCTCCAGGTTGAGCTATCTCCTCAGTGCCTCACTAAGTCTTTCTGGCTTTTTCCTAAAAATACGACAACACAGGTTTCACAACTGAAATGTAGACTTGGCATTTCTGGCTTAGAAAAACACTAGTGTAAATGCAGCAATATACACTTAATGTATACTTGTTACACATGATACATTATGCTTATAACTCGAGTCACTGTTTTAACTAATACAAGCACTGCTGGAAGACTTAGCTATCTAAAACAGGGGTCTGAAGAACTTGAATTTTGATCTTTTAACTCACCTAGCAGCTTGAACTGCACTTAACTGAATTCCTTGGTTATCACTTGAAGCATTCTATAAAAAAAAATAAAACAATTTATCACATGGACACAGTAATTAGTTGTTTAGTCCAGAAAGTACAAAGAAAGGTGAATAAAACTCAACTTACTTGAACAATAGCTTCTAGAGAGGTATTTTGCTGGCAAGAAGTTAAAGAGAAAACAAAGTTAAAAAGTCATCTTTAAATGCAGTGTTTATAAAAAAATCTACTGGAAGTTTTAGATTACCAGAATAACATAACTTACCACTCTATAATCACCATCTATATCAGAGTCTTCACAGATATCTTCATGTGGTACATTCCTTCTCTTTAAGAGATGTTCATCTCTTTTATTCTTTAAGAAAAAAAAAAATCAAACAATTTCAGATAAGGAAAACAGTTAACTATTCTCATACAGAAGTTAAGCAATCCTGTGTCTACAAACTGAAATAATGACATGCCTTTTAAATGTAAAAACAAATGCAAAAAAAATTAAATCAAACTATGAAATAAGCACCGACTTAACGCTAATTTGAGTCCCAAATCACAAACACTATTCATTTCTAATGAACTGTGAACTAACCGTAAAAACAAAATAGTTTTACTAAGATGGCTAATGGACAGTTTAAGCCAGAATCATATATATACACATATACATATACATATACATACATACATACATACATATTCAAAAGTACTAAACCATTTTATATATCACCTGGAAAGTGACTCTTTATTACCTAAAAGCAGAGTCAAAGCAAAAGCTGGGCAGTTCAAAATTGGGCAAAAATTAACAAAAGTCAAGGATCATTTTAAATTTTACTTGAAATGTTTGGGGCAAATCAAAAATTATATTCTCAACTCTAGTCTACTTTAATATTTGAAAAGACAAAACTAGTATGTATCAAATTAGCAAGGTAGAACTACTATCTATTAATAGCAGAACTATTTAGTTTAACAGTATCTCTATGGTTTAGAATTTCCATAAATCATTAAAAGTTATAAAAACTAAACTTGTTCACATCTATTAGTGGAAAGTGGGCAAGTTGTATCTTGCCAATTTCTTTCTTTCTTTCTTTTTTTTTTTTTAAAGATTTTATTTATTAATTATGTACACAGTGTTCTGTCTGCATGTGTCCTTACAGGCCAGAAGAGGGCACCAGATCTCATTACAGGTGGTTGTGAGCCACCATGTGGGTGATGGGAATTGAACTCAGGACCTCTGGAAGAGCAGTTAGTGCTCTTAACCACTGAGCCATCTCTCCAGCCCTATCTTGCCAATTTCAATGGTTTTCTAAAAACAAAAACAAAAATTTGTTTGAAAAAAAAAAAAAAAAAGAAAGAAATCTGGAGCACTTGAGACTGAAAAAGCTTAACTATATTCAACAAATACAATTTCATTACACAATAGGTTGTATATTTTAATAATTACAATTCTTAATATTTTCTCTATGTTATTAGAACTATTTCTCAGAATACCAATAGTAAACCATACTTACCTTTCTTAGTTCAACTACAACTTCATTTCGTTGTCTTCTCATAGTCTACAAGAAATAAGAAAAACTTTTTCTAGTTTCCACCTGCCTATACATTCAACTTTCTCTCAAAACTGCATTTTATGATCTTTCACAAACACCCAACTCCATCTTAATAAATGGTTCATCCATCCTTCCAGTTGCATAGATACAAAACCTGGAGCCATGTTTTCATATATCATACATTCACTTATCCAAACTCTTATTGCCTTTTATTATCTTCTCTGTAACTCTTTCAATCCAATTTGCCATTCTCTCTCTGAGACCAATGCAAACACCTAATATGTTATCTCTCTTGCTCTTCTTTTAAAAAATATTTTAATTTATGTGCATGTGTGCATGAGCACCCAAATGCATATGTGTACCATGTGTGTGTAGGAGCCCAAGGAGGTAGGAAGACGGCATCAGATCCCTTAGAATTTAAGTTAAAGGCAGTTTTAAGCTGCCAAATCCTTTGTAAGAGTAAGCACGTGCTCTCAGCCACTGGGCCATCTCTTCTGGCTCGCTCTCTTGCTCTTCCAACTTCTTTTCTCTCTAGTCTGCTCTTATCAGAGCAACCCCAATAATCTTCATAGCTTTAATTTTTGTATACTATGCATGGACTCCTTTGGCAACTTGGTAAAAATCAAATATACTATTTTTAAACACACACACACACACACACACACACACACACACACACACACACACACAAAACTGGTATGTATGGTATGTAGTATCTCCCAAGATGGATCAGGGTTCAGTTTTTAGACTTAGTATCTCTCTGTACTTCAACTTCCTCATCTACAAAGGAGTAGGATAGGGTCCTGTCCCCGCCTCATTTTTTGGTAGGTCGATTTTTGCAACAGGATCTCATTATATAGTCTTGGCTAGCCTGGAACTTATTATGTTGACCAGGCTGGCCTAGAACTCACAAAGACCTGCCTGCCAGTGCTTGAGGGCTGGTATTAAAAGCATGTGACACTACACTCAAATAGTGAGGTAAGCACTCTACCACTGAGTTCTATCTCCAGTCCTCTTTTTGCTTTTTATTTTAAGACAAGGTCTCACAATGTTGCCAGGCTGGCCTTGAACTCCCTCGGGCAGGCTCTGAAATTGTTGTCTTCTGAAATTGTTGTCTTCTTGCCTTAGTCTTAGAGGTTGGGATTTATAGAGCTGTGCAACCAGACCCCTACTCAGCCTACTTCTAACATTTACAGTAAAGCTTAAATAAGTAAATACATCCAAGTTCCTAGACACTTCCTGTGTGTTAGTCTTATCATTACTGCTATGTCCTCAGGTGGGAATGTTCTTCCCCTACCATCTACTGTGTTCAGTCTTCCTTATTAAGGCATTCACCAAATTTCTATCTATATACTATCCTTTATCATAACATGTATCACATCCTAAATTACTATATAATTTTATTTGTTTACTGGTAACCCCCCCACTACAATATAAATCCTCTCTCTATGAGATAACAAGGATAAGCACTATTTCTTAACTAGCTTAATTTTATATGTGCTATCTTAATTTTATATGTGTAGAAAACTTTGCCCCAATTTTTGATCACATTACTTTAGTCTGTGATCTTTTGATTTTTGGAACAGATAAGGACTTTAATAAGACAAAATTTAAAATGCTAACAAAATAAATATTGCAAAATGAATAATCAACTATGAACTAAGAGTTTTAAGATCCAGTATCTCATTTAAACATTACAACCTGAAGAAATTTTTCTTCTTACATATTCACGTAAATATGAAAACTGAAGCTTATATTAAACTAGCCCCCCAAACAGAGGATTAGAATCCAGTAAGCCACATCATTTTCCAAACATCTGGAAGTAGAGTTCAAGCCAATTTGAGAGTCTAAGGCTCATATTAAAGTAAAAGTGTTATAGGCTAAGATTCAGTAATATGAAAATCTGAGATCCAAAATTCTCTAAAAATCCAAATTTGGAATGTTGACATATCTCAAGTGATAAACTATACACCACAAATTATTTCATGCTCAAAATTATTTGACATATTATATAACTATCATTTACCATATATATATAACATAAAATATAAATGAATTTCATGTTTGGACTTCGGTCTTATTTTAAATATATGCTCAATTTTGAAAATGTAAAGTAAAGCTATTCTGGCCCATGCATTTTGGGTGAGAGATACTCAACTTGACCAATAAGCTTTGCTTATTTTAACACAAAACAAACACCTATGCTCTATGCCCCATCCTGACTATTGTGCCTCTAAGGTGTGTTATCTAAAAGACAGTTCAACTAAGGTAACTAAGATAGATTTCTGAGGGGCAGAGGGATTAAATCCCTGGGAAAGTGTCATTAGTAAGCACTGCCCCTTAAAGAAGACAGGAGTGTACTGAACTTTACCTTCTTCACATTAGTGCAAACTATTATACAAGTCCATCCTCCACTGTAATATATCCTATTTATTAAAGTTGGAGGTTTCAATAATTTAGAATTAAAAAAGAAAAAAACCCAGGAAGATCTCAAACTCAAGACTGGCCTGGGTTATATAACAAAACCCTGTCTCAAAAACCACTAATAAAGAACTTACTGACCCATTTTTTTTGTTTGTTTTTCTTTATTAAGAAATTTTCTACTCACTCTACATACCACCCACAGATCCCACCTCCTCCCTCCTCCCACCCCTCCCTCCCAAGCCATCCCACATCCCCCAAATCAAGGTCGCCTATGCATCAGGGACGGATCCCGATCCCCCTGCCTGGGTGCCCCACAAACAGTTCGAGCCAAACAACCATCTTCCATATCCAGATGGCCTAGTCCAGTCCCATGGGGGCTCCACGGCCACTAGTCTATAGTTCATGGGCTTCCATTAGTGTGGCCGGTCATCTCTGCGCTTCTTCCCATCATGATCTCGAGGTCCCCCGCCTGCAGAATCCCTCCTCTCTCTCATCGATTGGATTCCCGGAGCTCAGCCTGGCGCCTGGCCGTGGATCTCAGCATCTGCCTCCATCAGTCACTGGACAAAGGCTCTCTTGGTCCAATCGGGTGCTGGCGGGCTGTGTCTCCTATTGACCCAATTTAACAAGGCAACAACAACATACGACTGGAGCTATTGTTACCTGTAGAAATTATTTGCAAAGGAAGAGATTTGACAGAGTCTTTACTATAGGGTAAGAGTTTTTTAACTTCTCTTTCCAAAGTAGAGCCATCTCAGATCAAGGACTTTTATTCTTGAGGTCCTATGAAAGGTGCATATAAGGCTTCGTAGATCTCAGTCTCCCCATCTTAGAAATCAGGCTTTGCATATTACATGTAGATTCAATGGTTGTGAATTCACAAAATTCACACTGCACTAAACAGTGCTGTCAATTAGAATTCCCAAAAGTTGCCAAACTGGCCAAAAACCTATTTATAAGCCACAGATACGCAAAGGATAAATGAGGGAGGGGAGAGGACTATAAAGTGAGGAGGTTGCAGATAAACTTTAGCACACAGGGTTCTCTGTGTAGCTTTGGTGCCTGTCCTGGATCTCGCTCTATAGCCCAGGCTGGCCTCGAACTCACAAAGATCTACTTGCCTCTGCCTCCCGAGTGCTAGGATCAAAGGCGTGCGCCACCACCACCCGGCCTTTAGCACAGAATTTTAAAACCTGTAATTTTCAAATTTGTCATACAGTTCCAAAATCTTAAAATTAAAGCAAAAAGAAATCAATTATGAAAGGTTCAAGCAACTAGTTCTTAAAGAATCCAGAATGTACCCAGTCATGGAATCCCAGCACTCAGGAGGCAGAGGCAGGTGGATCTCTGTGAGCCAAGGCCAGCCTGGTCTACAGAGCAAGTTCCAGGACAGTCTCCAAAGCTACACAGCGGAAACCCTGTCTTGAGGGGGAAAAAAAAAAGAATCCAAAGTGTTATTTCTTCTTCAAAGGTATGAATTTTTTTTTAATTTAAAAAATATTTACCATGTTGATATCATTATGCTAGGGTTTAAACATGTCCCCTGCTCTTATTGGAATATAGGTCTAATACCTTCCAATTAATAGCTACTTGATTTCCAGTTAGTGGCTACCTAAATCTTGCTAATTTTCAAGTCACTTTTTAACCAATACACAGTTCTCTGAAACTCTAAAATTAATTCATGGTATAACATATTTTAAGAATTTTGGTATTTAAAATTTTCTTGGACAAAATCAAGACTTAGATTAATTAAAAATTATCTCATTAGAGAAAAAGCATTTAAAAAATGTAAAGCCTGGTGGCACACAGCTGTAACACCAGTAGTCTAGAATCAAGACAGGAAGGCCTGTGCGTTGAGGCCAGCATAGGCTACAAAAAAGACACTAATCTTAAAAACAAGACAATGCCCAACAACACAGATTGGGATCTATGAAAATCTTATTAACCACCTATTTGCTAAGTATTACATATATACAAAGATGGACCAGATGCACAGTATATTCACACCCTCAAGAAGAGAGAGATGGCTCAGTGGATAAAATCATTTACCATAAAGCCTAAAGGCTTGAGTTTGATCCCTGAGACCCACATAATGGAAAGGAAGATCAACTCCTACAAGCTGTCCTCTAACACAAGTGATGTGTTATGTAAGGGTGTATACGTGCACACACACAATGGAATAAAAGTTTTGAAAAAGAAGGTTGTACTCTTATGACAGAAATAGTGTTGAGACAGCCTCTCACTGTGTAATCTTGGCTCGTTATGTTGGAACCAGGCTGGCCTCAAACTCGTAAGAAATTGATCTGGGGGCTGGAGAAATGGTTCAGTGGCTAAGAGTACTGGCTGCTCTTGCAGAGGACTAAGGTTCAATTCCCAGCACAATTCCCAGTTCAATTCAAGACTATGTGGGTCACACAAAGAGACTCTGTCTCAAATGAAGAATTACACATAGATAATAAATAACTTCAACATCCTTAACTACCAGGGAAATGCAAAGTTATAGAAATTAAAGTTACATTGGGATTCCATCTCATTCTAGACACAATGGCTACCAGCAAGAAAACCAAAACAGCAAATGTTGATTAGGATACATGGCAAATAGAACACTTAATACGTTGTTGGTGAGAATGTTAATTAGCTGTCACTATGGAGGAGACTGGAGAGATGGTTCAGTGGTTAAGAGCACTGGCTGCTCCTCCACAGGACCCAGGTTCAATTCCCAGCACCCACACGGCAGTTCACAAATGTCTGTGACTCCAGTTCCAGGATATCTGGCACCCTCACACACACATACATGCAGGCAAAATGCT
This sequence comes from Peromyscus eremicus, assembly GCF_949786415.1. NCBI lineage: Eukaryota > Metazoa > Chordata > Mammalia > Rodentia > Cricetidae > Peromyscus > Peromyscus eremicus. Next base: position 44,540,425 of record NC_081421.1, read on the forward strand.
AATGCAAATAAAAATAAAATTTTAAAAGAGAAAACATTAAAAAAACAAAACTGGGCCGGGCGGTGGTGGTGCACGCCTTTAATCCCAGCACTCGGGAGGCAGAGCCAGGCGGATCTCTGTGAGTTCGAGGCCAGCCTGGGCTACCAAGTGAGTTCCAGGAAAGGCGCAAAGCTACACAGAGAAACCCTGTCTCGAAAAACCAAAAAAAAAAAAAATAAAATAAATAAAAAAATAAAAAAACAAAACTGTCACTATGTAAATCAGTATGGAGGTTTTACAAAAAAATGAACACATTTGTTATATACTCAAGCTATACTGTTTGTAGGTATATACCCACAAGAATCGAAGTCAGCTTACTATGAATACCTGCATACCTATGTTTACTGCTGCACTTTTACCAATGCCAAGTCACGGAATCAGCTTCAGTATCGTCAACAGATGAATGTTGTATAAAGTCAATATGGTATATACATAGTCAACAGAGTTTGATTCAGCCAAAGAAGAATGAAATCATATTGTCTGCAGGAAAATGAGTGGAACTAGAGATTATATTACATGAAATAAGCCAATCTCACAATGACAACCATTACATGTTTATTTTTCATCTGTGGAATTTAGGACAGAGAGAAAGAGACATGAAATTCAAAATGGTATACCATGAGGGGGTGTGGAAGAGCAAAGGGAGGGAGAAGAAAGATAAGAAAGGATAACAGCAAATCCAATCAAAGTATGTATATACATTATGGAAATGAATGAAGCCTATTGCTCTTACAATTAATACATATACACTAGTTTTTAAAAGGTGTTATGTGCAGATCTGTGAAAGAAGGTCAGAAGTAAAGAATGGACGGGTAAGCCAAGAGTCCCATCAATTTTATAAAAAGTATACTTTGTTTTAATTGCAGATGTTAGCCCAAGTAAGCACCACAACCTAGAATACTTGGTAGGTGCAAGCTATTTAGCCCAATTAGTCTGGTAAATCAAGAGCAGAGGATGTAGCAGTGGCAGACTAAGATTCTGATGCCTATAATTATATATGAATTATTTCAAAGGAAGGTATGTAGAACTAGTTCCCTTACTGGTTTAATAACTTGCTCCTGCACTGAATCAGGCCATTACTTACTCAAGTTGCGTGTATCTTTTCACTTACACTGAGAGAAGAAATTCCAATCTGATGCTCATCACTCGTAGTGTGTACTAATTAGAACTTTATTACCTCTACCAATAAACACTATCTTTGAGAAATTAAACTATGGCTTGAAAATAAGAACCAAATCTTTTCTCCTCATTGAATTTTCTTAGTGAAGGGTTACAGTGGAGTTTTCCCAGAGTAGACATCACTTACCGACCAGAGCAGGCATTTAACACTATTTGGAACTTAACACTAGGCTAGCTGGTGTTGGACAAACTGGACAGTGGACATGAAAGCAACGGCAGAGACTGAGGACAACAAAGACATGTATTAGCTAAACAAAGTAGGATATATAGATTCAAGCGACCAGTTACTGCTTGTAAGAGTGTTCATTTTCCTTCAACCTTTCCAGGTTTGTAACAGGAGAAACAAAAGTGGAGGAACTGTTATGAATGACTGGTTGAAGAAAACACATGGGAATGACAGTGGGAAAAATTAAGAAAGGAAAGCAGATTTAATCAAATTAAGGAAGTCAGCAGAACCAAGCTTTTACAAGACTGCAGAAGAATCTGATTTCCCTGCGATCTGGTACATTTTTAGATGAGAAAACAATTATTTTTTAATATTAAACCGGGCATGGCAGCTCATGCCTATAATTTCAGTACTAGCAAAAAACGAGATTGAAAGGTTGCCCTTGAGTTCAAGGCTAGCCTGGAGGATATATCGAGACTGCCTCAAAATAACAAAAAACAGAAACTCTGGGAATGGAGAGATGACTCATCTATTTAGAGCATTGGCAGAGAACTCAGGATGGATTCCCAGCACTCACATCCATTCCTAACTGCAGTTTCCAGAGATACAATGCCATCTCCTGACTTCCACAGGCTCTAGGTACATAGATGGTACATATAAATATACAATAAATAAATCTAAAACAAACACAAACAAACAAAAATAACCATCCACGTATACAAACAAAGTCCGAAAGTCAGGTATGATGGCATAATTCCAGCTCTCAGAAGGTAGAGGAGGCAAGAGGGTCACTGCAAGGTCACTGCCTGTCTGGTCTACATAGAGCTTCAGGATAAAAGGGTTACACAAGACCCCAACACAAAAGAGTCCCCACCAAGAAAAATTAAATAAAGGTAAAAATATGAAAATCAAAAGCATTATGACTAGCATCAAGGAATGCTTTCTTTCTATGTTATAAGAACAAAATAAACTTAAATTCATGATTTTCTTATGAAAAAAAATTTTTTTATTGTCTATTGCTTTATTTAACACATTCAGAGCCAGGAAACAGCAAAGTGTCTTCTCTAGGTCCTGCCTTTAAGTGAATCAATATATATAATAAAAGTCAACAAAGGCATGTAATGAAGCAAAAACAAAAACCATGCCATTAGCAGCCTGTGGGCCAGAGGAGGGGAGACCCATGTATGCGGCTGTTAAAAGCCACAGTGAATGAGGGAGTATTTTATAAGCTGTCTGTGGCAGCTGCTCTCATCCTGAGGGGCCATTTCAACCCTAGTTTCTCTAGATGGAGGGAACTAACAAACTGCCAACCACAGATCTCTGCTGCCTCCCCCTTGGGCTTCTGGCTATTGCACTCAGTCCCTCAAACCTGCATTCTATCCCTGCAAGTAGGGTTTATTGGAGTTCCTGGGCAAAGTTGGTTGTCTCCTTGGATAGCCCTTTGAAGTTGCTCAGAAGGGGCTGTTACATGTCCTAGGAGGACAAGGCCCTCATCAGAGTGATTTTTTCTTTCTAATTGCTTCTATTCATTTTTTTTTCATGAAAATATTTCTAACTTAAAAAATGTATTATGTGTATGAATGTTTTGTCTGTATGTTTGTCTGCACATCACTTTCACATCTGGTGTGCTTGGTGAGAAGAGGGTGTCCTACCCCTTGGAACTGGGGTTATGAATGGTTGTGGACCACCATATAGGTGCTGGGAATTGAACCTGGGTCCTCTGGAAGAGCAGCCAGTGCTCTTAACCACTGACCCATCTCTCCAGCTCCTTTTATTGAAAAATTTAAACAAATCACATTATAGGATTTTGTAAGTGAAAAGAATAAAAATCATTTACTTTAAATTACTTCATTTTAGAGACAGAAACTGAGACCAAGTGACTTTATTAAGAATATCCGGCCGGGCGGTGGTGGTGCATGCCTTTAATCCCAGCACTCGGGAGGCAGAGCCAGGTGGATCTCTGTGAGTTCGAGGCCAGCCTGGGCTACCAAGTGAGTTCCAGGAAAGGCGCAAAGCTACACAGAGAAACCCTGTCTCGAAAAACAAAAAAAACAAAAAAAACAAAAAAAAAAAAAAATATATCCAGGCTGGAGAGAGCCCCGGCTGCTCTTCCAGAGGTCCTGAGTTCAATTCCCAGCAACCACATGATGGTTCACAACCATCTGTAACGTGATCTGGTGTCCTCTTCTGGCCTGCAGGGACACATGCAGACAGAACACTGTGTACATAATAAAGAAATAAATCTTAAAAATAAAAAAGAATATCAAATCTCTGCAGGGCGTGGTGGTGCACGCCTTGAATCCCAGCACTTGGGAGGAAGAGGAGGCAGATCTCTGTGAGTTTGTGACTATACAGAGAAGCCCTGTCTTGAAAACAAAACAAAAGAAAAAAAAAATCTCCCTAGCTTCTGTGTTAACAATATACCATAGCTTAACAATATACCATATTTTAGGGAAGAGATCTGAGTGGGATTAAAGATCTAAACTCCGTGTGTGCGCATGTGCGTGTGTGTATGTGTATGAGTTAAACCTACAAAATTTACTATACTGAACAGGACATGAATGCAATGAGATGATGACACTAAGGTTTTGGCTCAAGCAACTGAAGGACAGAAATGTCATTTACTGAGACAGAGCAGACTGAATGATTCCCAGGTAGGTCCAGGGAGCTGGATGGGTTATGTCACTCACTTCTGAACTTGTTATTAAGGTTAAAATGCTTAAAATGTATAAAAACAACATGTCAAAATAGTCAAATGAGTCTGGACTTCAATCAAGTTGGGACTAGCCAGGCATAACAGTGCCTGCTTGCATGCCCAGAACTCAGAAGGCTGAGAGGTAGGAGGACTGCAAATTCCAAGCTGGCCTAGGCCACTATAGTGAGACCATGTCTTAAAATTTGAAAGTAAAAAAGAAAAAAAGAAAGGGAGGAAGGGAAGATATCCATTTAGAAAGCTGTCAGTATAAAAACACAAGACCAGATGACCTGAGGAAATCACCTATGGTAAAATACAGTGCTAGGAACCCCTAAGAGGCAGAAGACCAAAGAAGGAACAGTCAGTGAGACAGAACACAGGAATCTGGAGCCACTTGGCGGGGTGGGATGGGGTGGGGTGGATGGGAGACAGACACACACACACACACACACACACACACACACACACACACACGACTTTTCAAGGATCAAAGGAGACACTGAAGAAGACTATGGGGTGGCTCAGTAGGCAAAGGCACTTAACAAACAACCTGACAACCTCAGTCAGATCCCTGGGGTTCCAAACTCCGTAATGCTGTCCTCTAACTTCCACATGCATGGATGTGTGTGGGCACAGTGTGTATGCACAAACAATAATGCTTTAAAAATAAAAAAGATGAAGACTGAAAACTATTCATTACTAAATACACATTAAAAGTAACAAAATAGTTAATAATGATCATAAGAATAAAAATCTCAAACCCTTCATCTACTATGAGATATGGCCTATTTCTGTTACCATTTATTCCCACCAGTAGACAGACATTCAATTCACTTAAAATACTGCTCAGTACTTAAGAGGTGCTAACTCACATTTCATTTACTATGCTATGGCATTATAACGGAGTAAATTAGAGAATCAAACACACCCTTTTCACTTACTAGCCCTCCTTTGCTTTCTTGGAAGCAGATTGCAAGCAGAGTCTCATTTTTGACAAAGTCTCAGGATTTTAAGGGTTCCCCCTCTACCAATGCAGCCAATGGGGTAGCTACCATACTTAGTCTAATTTTTATTTAGCCATTCATCCATCAAAGGATATTTTCACTATTTTCACTATTCACTATGAATAGAACTACTGTGGATATGGGTACACAGAATTCTTGCTTTCAGTTTATCTCAGTATATATACCGAGAAGTAGGATTGATATCATATGATAATTCTGTTTTAATTTAAATAAAAAGTTGAGGAACACCACTTTTCCAAAGCTCCTGCACAATTTTTCATTCTCATCAATAGTGCACAAGGACTCCAAATTCTCCATAACTTTACCAACACAATTTTCTTTTTTTGTTCCTTTTTAAAATGTATCCAAGTTTATCTTTTATTTACTTGTTCTTATTTTTTACATTACACTTTATTTGCACATGCATGTGCCCATGTCATGAATATGTAGTAGCCTATGTGTGGATGTCAGAGCACAACTCATGGGCACTGGTTGTCTCCTCTCACATGGGAACTCATAGTCTTTAGGCTTGCTGCTGAACCATGCCACAGGACCCCAAGTTTGCCTTTTTACAGCAGCAATCCCAGCTTGTTCAAGTTCCTCTCCCTACAGATGTCCATCTGTAAATTCTGTACCTCACTACTGTTTGAAGTAATAAAGATCCCTTCCAACTTTGGTAGAGAGATAGATGTGCAGAGATGGACTTGAGGTAATCGGGTTCTTCAATTACACTGGCTCCTTGCAGCAGGGGAACTGAACCAAGACCAAGAGCCTTTACTAAGGGTCACTGCTGTGGGTGTGGCATCAAATGTTTTCATCTACCTAACCATTACTAGAACACTTCAAGAACTTGTCTATACATTTTCTTCTGAGAAATGCCTAGTCATTTTTTGCCTATTTTAAAAAAACAAATGCCTTCTGTTGTTGTTGAGATTATCCAGACTAAAAGAGCTTCTCCCAACAAAATATTTGGCCCCAAATGTCAATATTGACAAGGTTGAAAAATACTGCTATAGTCTACTGAGTTACTGTCATGAGAGGACAAATCAAGGTCAAGTATCTTGAAAGAAAGAAAGGAAGGAAGGAAGAAAGAAAGAAAAGAAGGAAGAAAGAAAGAGGGAGGGAGGGGGAAGGGGGAAGGGAAGGGGAAGGGAAAGGGGAAGGGAGGGAGGGATAAGAAAAGAGAGGGGGGAAGAGGGAGGGAGGGAGGAAGGGAGGAAGGGAGGAAGGGAGAGGTGAGCGAGCAAGCCAGGTATAATAGCACACAGCTAAATCCAAGCTCTTGGGATACTGAAGTAGGAGGATAGCTCCTCAACACCATCCTAAGCTATGTAGTGAAACACTACTTCAGAAAAAAATAAAATAAAATTGCTATGTACTACCTTTCACACTCATATTTTCTTTTTCTCTTTTAAAAATGTTTCATTCAAGCACAGTGGCATACAACTCTAATCCAGGTATTTAGGAGGTTAAGGCAAGATGATTTCAGATTCAAAGCTACCCTGGGTAACTTAGTGAAACCCTATCTCAAAAATGAATGAATACATTCCCTACCTAAAATATTTCCTTTAGTGTCAATTATATGACAGTTTCAATAATACAAGCCTAAAGTCCTGGCTACTCAAGAGGCTGAGGAAGGAGGAGGATCACTTGAACTTAAAAGTTCAAGGATGGTGTATGGGCAGAACAGTGAACTCCACACTATTCAGAAGCTTCACAGCATTTTGGGAGACACTAACACTAAGTATGCAAATTCCTGTACCTGTAAGTGCAGGAGTTTTGGGAGACAGGAACAGCATTCTGACAGTCAGAGTAGCCTGTGTGAAATGTCCAAAGCAGAGAACTACAGATGTCTAAGAGCTAGAAGAAAACAGAAGATACAGGTAGGAAAAGTCTCAACTGGGCATTCAGAAGCTAAATGTGGCACATAGGAAGCTATTAAAGCAGGGGAGCATGGTTTGTTTGTTTTGTACTGTTGGGTATGAAACCTAGGACCCTAATATTTGCTACAACATACTATATATGTGATTCAACTCTAGTTTAGAATATACTGTATATGATGATAAACTTTTAAGGTTATAAAGGTCTATTCAGATTAACAAAAGCTGATTTAAGGTGTATGTCTAACTACTTACATCTTTGCTAAATGTTTAACACCAAGCTGCTAGAAAATTTAGACATGTTAGCATTCCCTGTTTGTAATCTGTACTGAAATCCATATTGTAGAAAAGGCAGTGGACTCACACCTTTGTGTCATAGTAGAAGCCTGGGAAATGATTTTGAGTTAAAAGCACAAACACCCTTCAAGTCGAGCTCAGAGAGGACAGAAACCTTCTGTGGAGCAGAAGGGCAAAAGTTCACTTGATCTTGATTTTCAGTATGAATAGACTGTGGAAGAAGGGCTTTTTCCCTCTATCCTGAAGACTGGATGCATATAGATTAGACAGACATTTTTAGCATAATGAGAAGCACTTTTAAGTTTATACTTAGAAGACAAGCAAAGGAAATTTAAAATCTTGAGCTTGTGACTATGATAAACGAAGCCGCACAAAAACCCCTGCAATGTTCTGTAATGGTGTGCCTGGTCCCCCAAGAAAGTCCTTTCCCCAAGGTCAGTAATTTAGACAAAAGTCCTCATTCCCACAGGGGCTTGAAGAAAGTTTCTGCTTGCTAAAAAGGGAGTCATTCTTATCTCTGGCAAGAGGGACTTGTGACCCTTCCACTAACATGACTGTGGTGCCTATTAACTTGTCAAGGTCAATGCTAGCCTCTAGGCTCCCTCTGTGCCTGCTCACAACCCCCCCCTTCAGCTAACCAGTCCCTTTTCTCCAGTTCCCACTTAACCCTGAAATCTTTGCCCTGTCACTTCTTGCTTGCCCAGGTTTCAGCAGAAGATGAATGAAGATAGATAGATAGATAGATAGATAGATAGATAGATAGATAGATATAGACAGACAGACAGACAGATAGAGGAAAGGATATGACTGCTCCTAGATATGGTAGAGGACAAAGTTTATTATAGATATGTGAGAGATCATAGTCAGAGGCAGGGACATCTGTGAAAGTCCCTAGTGGACATGACCAGACTGAGCTGGGCCATGTAGGGAATAGGGGGAGGGAGAGGGTAGAGAGGGGAACCAGGTGCAGCGGCCAGGAGGCCAAATGTCCAAAAGGGGGCAAGTAACTAAAATGTCTGGACTGTACAGGAAAGAGCCTCTGTGGGAAGAGTAGACCAGACTCAGGGTAGAGTTATGACAGCCATACCCTGTAAAAGGTAGGAACTGAGGGAAACAGGAAGACCAGGCAGCCAGGCCTGCTTTGATATGTTAAGTAGGCACCTCAGCCATTCCTCCTGGGTTTGAAGCTTAACAACCTAAACATGTAGGCAAGTACCACTGAGTACTCCTCAGCCTGGATTTACTTTTTTTTTAAAAAAAAAATTTATTTATGCGCATTGGTGTTTTGCCTGCATGTATGTCTATATGAGGGTGTTGGATCCATTGGAACTTGAGTAACGAACAATTGTGAGCTGCCATGTGGGTGCTGGGAATAGAGCAAGCAGCCAGTGCTCTTAACTGCTGAGCAATCTCTCCAGCCTGGCCATTTTCTTAATTGGAGAGTAGCATCTCAAAACAAACAACCCCTTTGTAAAGCTAACAAAGATAAGCAACATTCTAACAGTTGTAGCAAATAAACAGGAAAGAATGAAACACCACTATAGTAGCAACCTTTTCTGAAAGAAACTGCTTTCTAGCGATGCTTCCTGAAGGTTCCTTATGCGAGACATAGACTGCTCTCCCTGTGTTTTCTCCCTGTAGAATAGACAGGCAGGGAATTAGTAGAAAGGAACCTGAGGGCCCAAAAAAGCCAATCTAGGTTGATCTGCTTTAGCTTGGGATGTTCATGAGCTGAGTTAAATATCTTCAGTAACTTACCACATATTAACTTAATACTAAGACTAAGATAGTAGCTAGTGAAAAAAATGAGTAGCTCACTTGGAACTGGCAAGCAGTATGGTAAAAATCCATCAAGTCTCACAAAGACAATCTTACCTTTAGTATCATAGATAACGTGAGAACTGGCATTTTCTGATAACCTTCCTAATAGCCTACCCTACTTGACTCTAATCTAAATACAGGAGGGCTCCCTGTTATTACTAAAAGCTTAATTCACAACAAGTACTCACAAAGGTAGGATTTTAATTTTTTAGATGCAGAAGTTAAGGCTGAAAACATTAAACTTTCCTAATGGTGTGTGGCTAATGAGATGTAATCCTAAATCTTCTAACTCTAGAGATCAAGCTTTTCTATTCACTTAGGATTGCCTTTTCCTTCAAACTAAAGGTGTGTTAAGGAAATAAAGCAGTTTACTCCAACTCTAGCTCCTAACAGTTACATCTGCTCACATGGTCAGCCTCAGGCCAGGGCTCTGAGAGATTCCTGACCTGGCAAAATAGGAACTCAGCCTGTTGCTCATTGCTTTGGGCTTTTAACAGGATCTCAGCCACAGATGCTGAATAAATATCTGCAGAACAAATGCATGAAACAAAGGGAAGAGTAGAAGTAAAAGTCAGTGACAAAGAGCTGCTTGCACAAGTTCAACTCTGACTACTGGGTAGTGGAAACTGGTCATGGCCTCAAAGAATTCTTTGAATTAACCTTTCTTTGTTATCACCATAATACCATCACTGAAATATAACTCACATACCATACAATTTTCTCACCTAAAGCCAATGTAGTAAGTTTTTATAATGACTGCTACCCTCTAACTTCAGGTGACTTTCATCACCACAAACAACAGTCCTATACCTAAAGCATTTCCCCCCATTTCCTCTATCCTAACTCTTAGCAACCAGTAATTACTTTGTCTCTATTGAGTTACTTATTCCAAATGTTTAACACTATGATATTATCAAGTATCTGTGTATCCCTCCTCCCCAGTACATCTCCCAAAATTTTTTGGAATTTCTGGATAATTAGTGTCTTTAGAAGTCAGATATGGTGACATTTACCATACCTATAACCCAGCAGTCAGGTAGGAGCATTAAGTTTACAAACTGAAGGCCAGACTAGGCTACAAAGGGAGACTGTGCTCAAAAAGAATGTCTGCCAGGCATGGTGGCACAGGTCACTAAGCCCAGTAGGAAGATCTTTGTGAGGTCAAGGCCAGTCTGGTCTACATAGCAGTTCCAGGACAGCAGGGGCTACACAGAGAGACCCTGTCTCGAAACAACTACAAAAAACAAATGTACAAACAAAAAAAGAATGCCATTAGGATGATTATAAGATGACAGTGGCTGGGGAGCCTTATGGTGAGTATAATCAGAGATCTGAGCTTACCTTTATCATTACTATTATTTGCAGAACTGTTTGTTAATCAAACCCAGAGCCTTATATACAAACTTTGTCCCAGCCACAGGGCTGAGCCTTTTCATCTTAACCTCCTAGCCTTGGGCAAGAGAGAATGCTGAGGCCATCACCAACTACCAATACCTAATCATGCCTATGTAAATGATGTCTATAACACATCCCTACCCTAACAACAACTATCTTGAAGGTTTTAGGAGCTGAATGTGTAGCAGTACCTGCAGGGCAGCACACTGGGAATGTCATGGAAGCTCTGTGGCTCTTCCCATGTAACTTTTCTATTTGGCTGTTCAACTGTAGCCTTTTAATATTTGTAATTGTTTCCCTGAACTCTGTGAGCTATTAAAGTTATTGAACCAGAGGAGAGTAGTCATGGAAATCTGGATTCACAGCTAGCTGATCAATCAGAAGGCACAACCTGTGCCTGCAAACTGCATATGAAAAGTGGCGAGAAATCTTGTGGGACTAAATCCTAGACAGCTTCTGGAACTGATATCTAGCTGATAGCTACCAAAAACTGCTTGAGAGATTAACACTAAAAAAATCCCCCAAATCTGGTGTCAGCAGTATTGCATGTGGAGTAGTTTTGTCATATATCTTTCTATTTGTAAATGGGAATGTATGATTTTTTTTATTGACTTCTTACAGGAAGCATAATGTTTTCAAGGTTATATCTATACTGTTACTTGTATTAGCACTCATCCCTAGACTATGACTCTAATCAAAATGCCAGCTGTTGCTTTGGATTTATCTGATTATAAGAACAAAATTTCCCATTATGCGTGAACTATTTTGATCTGGGTCAATTTCCTAAAACTATATAATCTAAAATCAGCTCCTTTTTTTTGAAGTTATGAGGCAACTTTCAATTTTAACATCATCAAAAAGACCACAGTACTTCCAACCAGTAGAGAGCCAAAAAACACTTGGGTTTCCATAACATGGTATGAACACAACTATGTAAAAATCTTAGATTAACATTTTGCTTCTTTTTCTGTAGTACCAAAAGCTAAAAAGTGGTTAGAGGCAGGACAGATAGTAACAAAACAGGGCATTCTATAATGACTATGCAGCTCTGGAAGTAAACAGATTTTCACAGAACTGCTCCTTGGAGGAACCACACACAAACATACCACTAAAGGCAGGCGGGCATCAGGAGCAGTAACAGTGCTGACTGACACAGCTCATCTAGGAGAGCAATAGTGGAGGAACACCAAGACAGTATACAACGTCTTCCATTTCTGTAAAAGGGGGTGTTAGCATTCAGGCAATTGACACTGCCTGCTCCCAGGGACCTAGCAGCAGCTGCCAAGATGTGACACTGTAGCTACTACAGCCACTAAGTAGAGCACTCTCCCTATGGTCATACCCTTATAAAAGGCAAGCCCTTCTTGCCCCCTTCGCTCTTTCCTTCTGCTCTCAACAGCAACCCCTCTCCTCCTCCTCCTCCTCCTCCTCCTCCTCCTCCTCCTCCTCCTCACCACCCAACCCACTGGTTCCAACATGTCATCTCCTTTGCCAGCTTCCCAGGCGGATTCCCAAGTCTGGGATACCTAAAACCCCTCTATTGCTAAACAGCATTCCCCCATCATCATCCAATTACAGGACCCTCCCCAGTACATCACCCAAGCCCAGCAAGCACCCACTCTCACTCCAGATTCTCAGGAGACTTAAACCTATCATCTCTGACCTCCTAAGAAAAAACTAGTTTGGCCCACATCTTCCACTTTTAACACCCCCATAATTGCAGTTAAAAAGCACAGTGGGACCTACCCCCTGGTTCAAGCCCTCTTACACACTCCTTTCCATTATCCCTTCAGGGACCTCCCATTTCTCAGTCCTGTATCACAAGGACATCTTTCTTTTATTTATTTAACTTGTTTAATCTCTCTCTCTCTCTCTCTCTCTCTCTCTCTCTGCGTGTGTGTGTGTGTGTGTGTGTGTGTGTGTGTGTGTGTGTGTGTGTGCGCGCGCGCTTGTGCATGTATATATGTGACTTGGATTTGACTTTATATATGTGTGAACGTAAGCTGGATTTAACTCTGTGAGTATGTGTATGTAACTTAGATTCAACTCTGCGTGTATGTACATGTAAATATTATTTAGGAAAACATGTTTTAAACAGCCACCATCTTTTACTAAGGTTAAAGAGTACATATCATGTGACACTTCTTTTTTTTTTTTTTTTTTTTTTTTGGTTTTTCGAGACAGGGTTTCTCTGTGTAGCTTTGCGCCTTTCCTGGAACTCACTCTGTAGCCCAGGCTGGCCTCGAACTCACAGAGATCCGCCTGCCTCTGCCTCCCAAGTGCTAGGATTAAAGGCGTGCGCCACCACTGCCCGGCATGTGACACTTCTTAGTCTAATGAGATGTCTGTTCATTGTATCACCTTTCAGACTAAGGAAGCAACAAGTCTCAAATATTTTGGATTGGTATGGACTTTTTATGATGATAGAAATGCAAGTTAATAGTCAGTTACCTTAAACAGGAATGAACAAAAGTCTTAGTCTTATGAAAGCTGCTAAAGTATTGTAGACTGTTAAGGAATACAAGTTAATAGTCAGTCATCTTATAAATGATCAAATTCTTTAATTGTAGTCATACTAAGTATGAATATAATTAAAAGGATAAGGCTTACTCAGTCCCCTGTATATGTTTTCAAAGTTAAGTCCAAAATAAGTAACTAGAAACAAGCAAAGTTTGTCTATTCAGATATACCTAATAGACAGTCCTCAAATACTTCAGAGATATGCAGAATATGGCATTTAAAGTGCTTAATAAAAAAGCTTTTCATGATAGACATACCAGCTCCAGGCAGCACCCCTATCTACTCCAAAGAAAATGGATAGGCACAGAAGAACTTCCACCAGGAGCTTGCTTTAAATGGGGCAACACCAGCCACTGGGCAAAACAAAACAACAACAACAAGAAACCAAACTGCCTTTTACCTCAACTGCTGTCAAGACCCTGTACTGTGGACAACAGGACACTGGGGGACTGATTGCCCCGCTTTGCCTAAGACAGGTAGGCTGGTCCCCCACCAGTTCCTACTGCACAGGAAAGTCTGTCAGATCTTCTGGATCTGGCAGCTGAAGACCGATGCTGCCCTGAGACCTCTGCCCCCAACAACCATGGAGGACCCTGGAGTAGCTGTGTAGGTGGCCAGTGAGTCTCTGTCATTTTAGCAGATTCAGAAGCTACTTGGTCTGCACTTCTGCTTACTCAGGTAAAATTTATCCTTCTCAGAACTCTGATGGTGTTTGATGACTAGGCTAAAGGCAGTTTTGTAAGTTTAACAGCAGCAGCCAAGGCTTCAGCTGCCTCCTCAGTTCTCTGTGTAAAATTCAGGCCACCGGCCTCACTTTCCTAGAGCTACTACTAGGTCTAGACACAATTTACCTTGTTACCATACTCAGAAAAGAGATAACTCACAGATTTCAATGTAACTTTTCACTATTCCTTTATTTAAAGGAACTCCCTTTAAAATGACTGCTCAGTAATCAACAACTTGTATCTCCTGGTGAATAAAATAGAAGAAGGTGTTTTAAGGTGTAAAGGTTTATGTAAAGATATGAAAGCTTAAGGTGAGGATCTAAGAAAACGTTGTAGGGTCTAAGAAGGTGTTTTAAGGTGTGTAAATGCAAGTTATAAAGATCTGAGAATGAAAAAGCTTAAGTGGTGATAAAAAGTGATTTGAGGTATTTAAAAGAATGAAAAATGTTTCAGATTTCTTTACCTCACTATGCTACTGTTGTATTAAGACTCCAAAAGCTCACAGTCTTAACATTAATCAATAGAATTCTAATAAGCTATTAATCTATCTCTGGCAGAGTACCACTACTATTATTATTGTTACAAGCTCAAGATTTTAAATTCCCTTTGGTTGTTTTCTAAGTATAGATTTAAAAGTGTTTCTCATTGTGCAAAAAACATCTGTCTAATCTATATACATCCAGTCTCTGAATAGAAAGAAGTGTTAATGCTTTGAACCAGAATCATTTTTTTGGATCCCCTATGACACAAAGTTGTGAGTATATTGCCTTTCCTACAATGTGGATTTCAGTACAGATTACAAAAAGTGGGAATGCTAATGTGTCTAAAACTTATCTTTTTGTAAACTCAAAAAATTCTTGTGAGCTCCAGGAAGTGACTTGGAGCAACCTCAAACGGGTCAGATACACTCCAGATAAGTACTGTCAATCAACATCCTAAGTTTCCTGACCTACTGCCTGTTCCTGAGGGTGGGATCTCCCCTACCTTTCCCTGGTCTTGGGACTTTCCTCCCTCAATTACCAGGACCTAAGAAAAATTTCCCTCTCAACTTCTTAACTTTATCTTCTGCTCTGCCAGCATCCTGCCAGGTCCTTTCAAAATCTGCACTGCGGGGACAGCTTCAAAGGGGCTAACCCCACCGTGGTCCAACCTCACAGACTAGACCTGTACTTTCGACGGTCCCACAAAGCCTGGACAGCAGTGAAACAGCCAGCTATCCCAGGACTTGGCCAGCATCCCAGCTTTCTCAGGTCCCCCAAAGATGCCAATGCCCCCAGACAACAGGAAGCAGTCTAGAGAACACAATGCCCCCCATTCCCACCTCACCAGCTACCCCCTCCAATTTCCTCACCTTCTTATACTAAACAAAAGGGAGGACTGTTAGCATTCAGGCATTTACACTGGCTTGCTCTCAGGGACCTAGCAGGACACAGCAGCAGCAGCAGCTGCCAAGATGTGACACTGTAGCTACTGCAGCCACTAAGTAGAGCACTCTCCCTATGGTCATACCCTATATCCCCTTATAAAAGGCAAGCCCTTCTCTCTTTCCTCCTGCTCTCGCTCAGAGGCTGCCTCTGCACCTCCCCCAATAAACCTCTCATAAGAACACTGTTGCAGGGTGTGACTTTGTGGTGCCCCTTGGTTCCCACCCGCCAAGATCGCCTCCTGCTACTGAACTATTACAGAATGAAGAATTTGTTTTGGTTCAAGGTTCAAGAGATACAGTCCACCATAACAGAGAGCGTGATGGCTAGAATAGACCCAGTAGGTAGCAACAAGAAAATTTGCTTTTTAGTATTAGAAAGTATGTCCATAATCAAATTAGTAAACACTGTATTATCATAGGATTCTGGCCTTTGTTAATAAAAATTCAATGAAGTTCCAAGTAAAATGTAATTTACATTAATTTTAGAATTTAAAAAAACAAAATAAAACAACAAAAAACCAAGGTCTTATTGTGTATTGGCTTCAGTATGCTCCTGTCTCTGGTCTCCTAAATGCTAAGATTACAGGTGTGCATATCACATAGAGTTCACGTTGAGTTTAAAGTAAATTAAATTTATAGTAGCAAGTGACCAAATTTTGTTCTGATACTAATTAATATAAAATGTCGAACATTTCAACAGTCAAGCTACTTACATTACCAGCAAATGTCTATGACCTGAAAATCATTATGGATACTAAAACTGTGAATTATAAGTGTTTTCTGAGTCTGGAGAGATGGCTCAGTGTATGGGCTGATTTTCTACCCAGTTCAAATCCCATCACCCACATGGCCACTCACAGCCATGTGTAACTCCAGTGCCAAGCAATCTGATGGCCTTTTCTGGCCTCTATAGACACTGCACACATGTGGTACATAGGCTATGTGCAGGCAAAACACCTATACACATAAAAAAAATTAAAAAACAAACAAACAAAGTTTTTCCGGTTAAATTTATAATCTGGTGGGGAAGCAGTAACGAAATCTACATAAAGCATTAAGCCTAATAGTGGTAGCACATGCCTTTAATCCCATCACTCAGGAGGAAGAGGCAGTCGGATTTCTGAGTTCCAGGCCAGTCTGGTCTATAGAGAGAGTTCCAGGACAGCCAGGGCTACACAGAGAAACTCTGTCTAAAAAAAAAAAAAAAAAAAAAAAAAAAAAAAGCCTGATGATCCAAGTCTGATTCCTCAAACCCACATGGTAGACAGAATCAACTCTCACTGATCTTACATGGCTGTTGTGACAAACATGCACCCATGTATACATGTACTCACACACAAAACAAAGTTAAAGATAGTTTTTCTTAAGAGTCTGTAGTAATTATAAGTGATAGTTATCTACAACAAAAGCAATGCTAATAAATCATAAACATGATGATTATAAGAGAATGGTTCGCAGAGCCAGGGATCCTCAGACTTCGAACTCACAGAGATCAGCCTGCCTCTGCCTCCCGAGTGCTGGGATAAAAGGCCTGTGCCACCACACTTGTTGAGACATTTTAAAAGAACTTTCAAGGTCAAAACTATCTTCCTGAAAATAAAAAATACATTAATAGTGTGTGTGTGTGTGTGTGTGTGTGTGTGTGTGTGTGTGTTGATAGATGGGTGTACATATACATGTTAACACTGCAGTGATGCATAGGAGTTAAACTGCTAGTGCTCTAGCATGAATTAAGACAAGCCAGCTGTAACAGTGTCATTGTATTTCAGTCAGGCCAAGTTACTGGACAATGTCCTTGGGGCTGGAGAGATGACTCAGCAGTTAAGAACTCTGGCTGCACTTCCTGAAGAATTGAGTTCAATTCTTAGCACCCACACAGCTGCTTACAACCACCTGCCACTCCAGTCCCAGAGGATCCAAGGCCCTCTTCCAGCCTTCAGCAGCACCAGGCATGCATAGTGCACGGACACACGTGCAGAAAAAACCACTCCAGCCAAGACTACAGTGAGAGATCCTGCCTCAATAAATAAACAAATAAACAAGCACACACGTGAAGAACGTTTATTAATTAAACACTGACCTTTTCTTTCTAATTATGTGACAAAACAAGAGTATACATAAATGACTCCAGCAGCAATGTCAACTTCCATAATCAGATGTAGAAAAAGTACTTGGACAATTAAGTTGTGAATTGAACTAACCATTTTTTTTTTTCAAGAAACACCACTTTCACTTGACAGAATGACAGAGAAATTATGGTTATTTTGATTCAGTGTCTGGCAGATGTTTAAAAACCGAGCAAAGTAAGCCTATAGCTTAAAGGAAAACAATTTCCAGTATTTACTGCTAATGATAAAATTTGGGCTTTCAAGTAAAAATTAGTTTTAGAAAACTGTGTCCACCACCATGAGCTTGACATGTTTCCAACACTGATTTTTCTGAATTGTACTAATAGCAATTGTGATTTTCCTTTTTTAAAAAATCTCTTTAGGTTGGGAGGAAATTTTTTCATTGTATAACAAACTGTGTCAGCATTTGGAAGATCTGAATAACTTTAGTTTGGTTTTGTCAGTGGAATATTTTCCTGGGCTGTATTACAGTATCTACAATTAAGTATCTTGAAAAGGTAAATGCTTTTTTCCCAAACACTTATCCATGTGCTAAATTCAAAAACTGATACAGAAATCTCTTAAACCAAACATTAAAGAGATATGAAAAAATGTTAAATATGGATATTCTTCTCATTAAATAATTTTTGTTTGGGAAAGCAAGTTATTTTCCATTAAAATTTTATATTCATACAAAATAGCTTTGAGGGGTTGGTTCTCTCTTTTCCACCATGTGGGTCTTGGGGATTGAACTCAGGTCATCAGGCTCAGTAGCAAATACTTTAGTCTGCCCAGTTACCTTGCCAGCCCAACATTTAAAAAGTACTGATTTTAGCTGGGCATGGTCTTTAATCCCAACACTAGGGAGGCAGAAGCAGGTGGATCTATGAGTTCAAGGTCAGCCTGGACAATAGACCAGAGTCCAGGACAGCCAGGGCTACATAAAGAAACCCTGTCTCAAAAAACCAAACAACAACAAATATATATTATATAATATATATATATTTAATTTTCCAAACAGAAAATATTGAAAGAGATAAACAAATAAAAACTAAGACTCCTTAATGAGTCTCAAACCTCAAACATCTATAGACTTTTGAAACACATATTATATGGGCTGAAGAGATAGCTCAGCGGTTAAGAGTACTAGCTGCTCTTCCAGAGGACCTGGGTTCAATTCCCAGCACCCACATGGCACACACACAGTCTGTAACTCCAGTTCCAGGGAATCTGGAACACACAGACATACATTCAGGCAAAACAGCAATGCAAATAAAATAAAAATGAGTAAATCTTAAAAAACTTAAACCAAAAAAACCCACATATTGTTTTTTTTTTTCTTTCTTTCTTTCTCTTCCTCCTTCCTTGTCTCACTGTAGCCCAGGCTGACTCATGGTAATTCTCCTGCCTTGGCCTAGCAAAAGAGAGTCAGACTGCCTGGGACTGGAGTTACACACGGCTGTGAGGAGCCATGTGAGTGACAGGAACTGAAAGGGATAGAAGATTAGCCAGTGCTCTTAACTACTGAGCCATCACTGTAGCCTCAGAAAACACTTCTAATCCACACTGGTTAGCATCCACAGTGATTTTCAGGTCATAGACACTTCCTGGTAATAGGAGCAGCCTGACTACTGAAAACGTTAAACTTTTTATATGGGATTCTAAGTATGTGCCCCACAGCCCAGCTCTGTTGCATTTTATAGGTGCCTCTCAAAAAACTATCCTCACAGTAGTGTCTAACAGACAAAAGGAGTCTCACTGAACACCGACTTTACCAAATCTAAATGGAAACAGGGTGTGGTTTTTAGTGTTAAAAGTTCCAAGTGATACAAAATTCCAAAAATCCCTGTGGAGAAAGGAACAGTAATGACTAACCTATAGAAAATGCTAGTAATGCTTTTAAACAAAACCTTTTGACCAAAATTGAGATCTGTATGAGGCTAAGAAGAATTAAGATAGTAGAGTATAAAAATACAGAAGGCTTTGATACACCTCAGGTAAAACCACGCCCTTGACTGTTAAGTCAGAAGCAGTTCCTTTTTAATTTCTACAATTGAGATAACGAAGAGTTAAACATACCAGTAATAAGTGCTCAAAAGCTCCTTCAACTATGCTCCTGCCTCTGTGCCAAACAAAACTAAACCAGAAGGCTCCCAAAACAGCAATGCAAGTCAAAATCTGATTACGCACTCTCATTTAGTGCAGGCCTCGAGTAAATGACCACTCCCCCAGAAAACAATAAACATGTTTTAACTAACCACAACCACGTCAGGATCAATATTTCACAACTACCTATGGAGCTGGAGAGATGGCTCAGCAACTAAGGGCATTAGCTGCTCTTCCAGAGACCCAGGTTTGATTCCTAGCATCCACATGATGGCTCACAACCACCTATAAATCCAGATCCAGGGGAATCTGACACTCTCTTGGGGCCTCTGCAAACAACAGGCACATATGTGGTACATAGACATACATGCAGGCAAAACATCCACACACATAAAACAAAAATATTTAAAAACCCAAATATTATTAAGCAGGGTGTAATGGTGTAAACCCTTAATCCCAGCACTTCAGAGGTAGAGGCAAGGAGATCTCTGTGAGTTCAAGGCCAATCTGGTCTACATAGCAAATTCCAGGTCAGCTAGGGGTTACACAGTGAGATCCTGTCTCAAAAATAAAATTACCCCCCACCTCCCAAGAAATGATTATATTGGAAAGCATAAGAGCTTGGGCTCAATTACATACAAAAACTAAACCAAAACAAACAACTACCTATGCATTTTCCTAAAACTGTTTTATTCTTTTAAAATCACACATGCATTCTTCCCAAGAGTGCATATTCATTTGACCATGAAACATGTAACTGACCAGTAAATTGACCATTAAACCATGAAAAACAAGGACATCTTGATATATATTTTTTAATTTATTTATTTTTATTTTATATGCATTGGTGTTTTGCCATGGATGTCGGGTCCCCTGGAACTGGAATTACAGACAGTTGTGAGCTGCCATGTGGGTGCTGGGAATTGAACCCAGATCAACTGAGCCATCTCTCCAGCCCCTTGATATTTTAAGAAAATAATCAATGAAGCCATTCTGAAGTCAGTTGCTTTATAAACCAGAAAAACTGATAGGAAAGCTAAAACAATCATTTAAATCCTAGGGATATTCCTATCAGATAGCTCATATTGTTTCATGCTTGAACTATTATTTGAAGAATCAGACAGTAGTTATTTTAAGCACAGTAAATATGTTCCAAGATTTGTGATGAGAGAGGTCAGTCTCTAAAGTTACTAAGACTTAATAGCTTAGCAATGTTTTTCACTCTGTACACTTTGAGTCAACAAGGCTACTTCCCAAAAACAAAACAGCCCATCACTGTTACTTTTTCAATCTGACTTCATATTTTATACTCAAAATTATGTTGTATTTCAATATTCATAATTAGTATAAGCTGTTTTCACAAGATCTAATTACTTTTCTACTATATTTACAGTCTATTTGAACCTGCAAACTTTTAGAATTTTTATAGAAACTTTGAAAGTTTATTAGAAATGCTACAAAAGAATCCCCCTCTGCTACTAAACTTAAGTAGATGAGTTGAACTTGCTTGCTCTTGACAAACCTCGCTGACAGTTTGGTCACTATCCAGTTCCTATATTGTACTGCATAGATATGTAGCCTTCTCTATGTTAAAACCCCCAAACTGGCACTGGATGATCCTCTACCACACTACAGGAAGAAGTCAAGCTTTGATGAACATCATCTGATAACTCCTTAAACATTACTTCAAATAGACAGACACTTCCTTTGACTTCTGCACTTTCAAGAAAGCATGACTGTATTTTTGGAGGAGTCAGAATGATATACTGAAAGGTACTAATGAATATTAGAAATCTATGAATCATAAAATTATGACTTCAGAAAGGTCACATCATTGTGCCCAAATTGTCCTCCAATAAGCAATTCCCCATTGACTCTTTTTTTTTTTTTTTTTTTTTGGTTTTTCGAGACAGGGTTTCTCTGTGTAGCTTTGCGCCTTTCCTGGAACTCACTTGGTAGCCCAGGCTGGCCTCGAACTCACAGAGATCCGCCTGGCTCTGCCTCCCGAGTGCTGGGATTAAAGGCGTGCGCCACCACCGCCCAGCCCCCATTGACTCTTTAATGTAATATAAAGTGAAAAGTAACGTAAGTTATATATACACACAGGGAAAAAAAAAACCCTAAAAACTATACACAGCTAACTGCAAATAAGGGAGCAAGAGATTCATCAACCACATTGAAGCCTGTTAGATTCTCCTCTTCCTCTAACAAAAGAAGAGTATATAAACTGTTCAGTGAGTTATGAGGCTTCTCACTAACACTAACGTACTAATGTCTACAGCATTCAGGAAGCAACTGTCCTGCACTGCCAGTTTTGTAGATGAAAAGAATCCTAAGACTTAATGATTCTTCCACGGTCACACACAAGAGATCAGGTAAAATTCAATTAAAACTGGCAGATTATGGACTCATTACTTCTAATCAACCTCTCCCCCAAATGTAACAATTATCTCACTCTATATGCTGTTGTGTATTTACACATACACTGTCTAATAAGATAGCTATATAATACGTGAGACTATTAAGCAGTTAAGAAACAGCTGGTCTAAACAGAGAAATACTGTAATGGTAAAATAGAAACTGGATTTTGAAGATTTAGTAGGAATGTGAAAATTTTGATTTTTTAAATACAGAGTAAACGTTAAAATGACATTTAGTATATACTGGGCTAACACTAGTTGTACAGCAACAGCTCTGCCTCCCTCAAAATATAAATCTTAAGACCAAACCAAAAAGCAGTAATTTCTTTTTTTTTTTTTTTTTTTTATAATTTTTTTTTTTTTCGTATTTCTTAGTATTGTTATATTCTACACACATTACCTATGTAACACAATGCAGTAACTGTGTCTGGAAGGGGAGAAAATGTACATACATGTTTCTCAAAGATACAGGCATGTAAGTAGCAAATACAACAAACAGACCATCTAAAAGGAATAAAAGATGTTTTTGTCTCATTACAAGTACACACAATTTTTATAAGCTTTTTGTTTTCTTTTGTGTACTGAGGCTCAAACCCAAGGTTTCATATGTGCCATAACTCATCACTGAACTACCACCCACTTATGTGATTTAAGTCATGTCATAGTTGTAGATGGAAAAATGAAAATATTCTAATTTCTAATACATGTACATGGATTCAGTCACCAAAGAGTAGACACAGATATTATGACCCCCAAATACATCTACTATGCATTGATATATAGTTTTAAATTACCTATCATAGTAACCACATAATTCAATATTTAATCTGTTAGAGACTACAGTGGCAACAAATTCATAGTAAAGTTCATTTTTTTTTTTTTAAGAATAATTTTAAAACAGGGCAGGGAAGCACATGCCTGTAATCCCAGCACTTGGGAGGGTAGCAGAGATGACCACACATAAAATTAAAAAAATACAACAGTGTGGCAGGTTGGACATGGTGGCACATACCTGTAATTTTAGCATTCAGGAGGATGAGGAAGAAGGATTCAGAGTGTAAGACTATCCTGGGTTACAGCTACATAGTGAGACCCTGTCCAAAATAGAAGAATAAAAGGGGGGAGGTAAGAGGGTCTGGCAACCCTATAAAAAGTTAGATGTAAATCCTTGTTACAGCATGGATGAACCTTCAAGGCAAGTAGCCACAAAATATCATAAAATGTACACTCCATTCAGAATAGGCAAACAAAACATTGTTTTGGGCTGGAGTAGCTGAGAAAGACAATTACTGCTAATGACTTATGTCAGGGATTCTTTAAAGAGTAGTAAATATTCTAAGATTAACTTTGGTGCTGATGGCACCATTAAAAAAACATTTTCTATGGGTGATTTGTACATTATGTGAACCACATCTCAACTAAACTGTTAAAAATAGGTAGCAAAAGAAAGTAATTAGAAGTTGGGCATTGTGGCACACACCTTAGAGGCAGAGGCAGGTGGACCTCTGTGAGTTCGAGGCTAGCCTGGTCTACAAATCGAGGTCCAGAACAGCCAGGGCTGTCACACAGAGAAACCTTGTCTTGAAAAACAAACAAACAAACAAAAACAAACAAACAAACAAAAAAACCAAAAAAAAAAAAAGAGATTGGTTGGTAATGTGATACTTTTCTGAATTTCTAAACTTTGTGGTATTTATCAGTTTTATACTTTCCTATTTTGTGATTTTTTTTCCTATTCTAAATATTCGTATTAGTTATAAAAAAAAGGCAGTTCCACGTGTAAATTTGACAACTACGAAATGTGCATTTAAAAAGTGAATTGACTATTATGACATGTAAATTACTCCAATGAAGATGTTAAATTTGGGAACTGAGGAGATGGTTCAGTGGTTCGGTTCCAAGCACCCACATGACAGCTCCTAACTGTCTGTAACTCCAGCTCCAGGAAATCCGACATGCTCCTCTGGCCTCCCTGGACACCAGGCACACATGGTACACATACACACATGCAGACAAAACACCCCTACAAATAAAATAAATCTTAAATAGATTTTAAACTTCTTCCACTATAAAAAAAAGTTGTAACAAAACCAAGCTTTATTAACTAACCTCCAAACAATCTCTGAACAGTCACACACACCCTGAGACATATAGCACTTCTAACTATTGCAATCAGCTGAAACAGCACAAACTACCTTAAGAGACTGAAAGGCACAGTAAAAAGTAAACAAAAGTTGCTGTCTCAATCAGGCAAATGCTCAAGTTCAGGGACAGACTACAGCAATATGAAGATCAGTTACAAGAACATACAGGGGCATAAGACATTTTACCACTTCCTCTTAAAAGTTAAACTCTTGACTCAGAGTGGTTTGTGTGAAAGAAAATATATATAGGCACTTGAAAAATTCCCAAAGAAACACACACACACACACACACACACACACACACACACAGAGTGGAGAGAAACTGTGTGTTTACTACATCGGACCTTAGAAGCAGCTGTGTCTAAGACAATGAACCCTTCTTTCCCCCTTTTAAAATAATAGGTGATGGTGTCAGTCCACAGACCACCGATCCCGATTCCTCACTGCCACCACCACCACCAGGAGGTGGAGGGAAAGGATACCGTACACCAGAGGATGACAGCTTTGTATAACCCTTTGGACTTTCTATGTAAGAACGCACTGGCAGTCTCTTCTCAGGAGAGGTGTAAAGAGATTTGTGAACAAGCTCAAATAAGGGGGATCCTTTTCCAGGAAAAAGGCACACGGTGCGCCACATCTTGAATCAGCTAAGGACCAGAGTGAGAGCCAGGCCGCTGGAAGGCACTGTTAGCATCACCGGGACCGCCTCTCGCGGCGCGGTTGTCTTTTTCAACAGAGAAGTTGACTCCTGTAGTTTGGACGTAGGGGCAAAACCGAAGTCGGCAGGGGAGATCAGAAACAAACGTTTGCGGAGGCGCCGCTGGCCCGGGGAAGTTACGAGGTCGCTGCCCGCAACGCCCGGCGTTGGGGCTAGAGCGGGACTGGAGCGGAGTCCGAGCCTCCGTCGCGGCAGAGCCTCCGCGCGGCCGATCTCCCGGCCGCCCGCACCCGCGTCAAGCCGGCTCGACAGGGCAGGCCTAGGCCGCGCCCGGCGGGCCCGGGCGCTGTCGCCGGCGGAGGCGGAGTAGGCCCGGCACAAACTTCCCGGCGCGGCGCCCGCGTCACGGACGCCCGCCCGCCCAGCGCCATGCCGGCCGCCGCGCCCGCCCGCCCGACTCCGCACGCACCCCGCATCCCGCCGGGGCCAGAGGCCGCGGACCTCACTGTACCTCTAAGTCGCGGCCTTTGTTCTTGAAATTCTTGAGCCGTTGGTTGTCCAATTTCTCGTTGTCCGCCATGGCCGGGCCGGCGACTCTTCCCCCCCCCCGCCCGGGCCCCGCGGGATCCGCCCCAACCACCGCGCCGCACCGACGCTCCCAGGAAGCCGGCCGCCGCCTGCGCCGCCCGCCCGTCCGCTCCTTTCCTCTCGCCCGGCCTCCGCGGCCTCCGCTCCCCGGCCGCCCCCTCCTGTCCCGAGCCCGGACACCACAGCAGCTCGGGCGGAGACAACCGCGGGGCCGGCGGCGGCAACGGCGGCGGAATGTGCTGCCGGCTGAGAGGGGGTGGCGGCCTCGATCTGAGGGCCCGGCTCTGCGGCCACGCCCATCGCCGCCAGCCCCGTCCGCCGATTGGCCGGCCGGCCTCCGGCGCGCTTGGCCAATCAAAAGGGGCGATGGAGAGCTGGGGGGCGGAAGCGCACAAGGAAAGGGGAAGGGAGAGTCTGGGACAGGAAAGGGCCCGGGCGGAGGGGCTGGGGAGGGGAGGAGCCTCGCGCGGAGCGAGAAACCGGAGGAAGGCAGAGCGAAGCAGACCCGGCGGTGGGCGGGATGGGCGGGGGATAGTCGCCCCGTTCACGGTTGTCGGGGTAGTCTTGGATGTTGGGATTCTCGACTCGGTTCTTTTCTCCTCCGGTGTTACTTGAGCGCTTCATTCACTTTGGAAGGCAAAGAGGTGTGTCCAAGCTCCACGCGGGGTCCCGAACGGTTAGCCCTCTTCTGGGTCGTCCTAGGGCCCGGGTGGGTGTCGAGGCTAGGACGGACTGGGGTGACGTGCATTCTGAAAGCGAGAGGGACAGAGGAGGAAAAGAAAAGGGGTCTCTGACCAAGTTCCCGCAACAGGTAGAAACTTGGGAAGACTCGATACTTCTATGATACCTCTTCTGGGGTATTTCTTCTTGGAAAGTTAAACTGCCTGGTCACAAAGAATTTATAGCGAACTAGGACTATGATCCTTGACATAGCAAATGCAACATTGTGACTGTCGATAAAGGAAGTTAATCCCCAAAGACATCTTAACCAGGAACATTGTAACCAAAGGCGGAAGTAAAACAAGATACAAAAAAGCCTCTCAAACTTTTCAGAAGAGGTCCCCGCTGGTGACACAGTTTGTAATCTTAGCTATTGCGGGTAAAGGGCGCCACTCAAATAGGAGGATCCCAAGTGCAAGGCCTGCTTGAACTAGAGAGTTTAGAGCCACTCTGAGCAGTTTAGTGACACCCCCTTTACCCCTTCCCGCGTGCATCTCAAGGTAAAAAGTACAAACATACTCCTTGGCAGAGGCTAAGCATGCTGAAGGCCCTTGGTCTGGGATATGCTGGCTTGTCATCTCAGGATGCTCCTGCCTCTATCTCCCAGTGCTGGAATTACAGGTATGCACACCTGGACTGGCTTGCTGGGGATCAAACTCAAGTCCTTATACTTAAAGACCTTCTCCTTTATTTTTATTCTCCAAAGATTCATTTAGTTGAAGTGACAATGTATTTGCATGCTGGAACACTAGCATATTTTAAAATATGACTAAGCTAGGTATGGTAATATATGCTCTAATCCCAAGATTTAGGAGACTCAGGCAGTAAATTCTAGAATTCTGAAGCCAGTCTGAGTATATCAAGAGATCCTGTGTCCCAAAGCAAAACCGTGAGATCTAAGTGTGGCAAACCATACTTGTAATCTCAGGACTTGGAAGTCTGAGTCTGAGTTCTAGGCAAGACTGGGCTATAGAGTGAGAACCTGTCTCAAAAATATAAAATGAAAGAAAGGAAGGGTGGGTTTAGGACAAGAAAATTTTCATATAAAGATGGAGAAAGAGAACATGGCTCATGAATGTTGCCCCATTGTGGATTTGATCATAAGAAAGGCTCATGTGATTACTTGAGCAAAGTACATAGTACTGAGTAAAGAAAAGAAGGAATTTTATACATTGCTAGATCTTACTGAAATATAATTTGTGTTTGTTACAGTTGGGCTGGTTCTTTCTGGAGAGAAAAATACTGAATCATAGGTAATCACTATAGTTTGTTGAATGTTCATATATTGAAGCTTGGTTACCAGTTTCAGAGGAATTCTCCTAGGAAGGGATTAAGATAGTTCTTGTGGAATTCTTTATTACTTTTCAAGATAGAGTTGTTATTAAAAAAAAAAAAAAGACACAACTTGCTGGCCAATTTTCTTTAATTGTCTGTAAAACCATAAGATTTCTCTCTCATACCTCCATGATGCCATCTGTCATGGGGGGGGGGGGGGGAGCTCACCAGAGTCAGTATTGTGATATTTGAACAACTCCAAAACTATGAAGCATCTTTTCTTCAGAAAGTAGCCAGGCTAAAATATTTTGTTACAGTAACAGAAAATGGACTAATATAGTAGCATTCTTGTATTTTCTCTGGGAAAAAAAAAATTGACCAGCACAGGGAACTTGATACAGGCCTTTTTATTTCCAGAAGATTCTGACTTATGGCTTGGAGAGTCTGAAGAAAATAACCACTTATTTTGAAATTGATATTAATTTGATTGAGGGAGGAAAAACATCTAGGTTTTTGTTTGTTTGTTGACCTAGCATCACATGTGGTCCCGACTGACGTCAATCTTTTTATGGAGATAAAGCTAGCCTTGAACTCCTGATTCCCCTGCCTGTCTCCCCAGTGCTGGCGTTACTGGTATATGCCACCACACCAGTATAGCTTATGTCTCAAGCTTAGTCTTGACTATTTCATCAAAGAAAACTTTTGAATTTAGGCTCAACCTTCATCCTAATACTTCCCACTTCAGACAAGTTCCCTGCCTTAATTTTTAAAACTTTTTAAAAATTTTTAAGTAATTACAAATTTGTAAGAATTACAACAGAAAGGTATTAGGTGATTTTGCTTCTCTTTATTCCACTGCTTCTAATGGCAATACCTTATATAACTATACTATCAAAATAAGGCATTAGGGCCTGGAGAGAGGCTCAGCAGATAAGAATACTTGCTGCTCTTGCAGAGGACCCAAGTTCGGATCCTAGCACTCAGGTTAGGTGGCTCACTATTATCTGTAACTCCCACTCCAGGAGAGCTAACACTCTGACCTCCAAAGGCACTGTATACATGTGGTGTACATACATACATACACACAGGCAAACAATCATACACATTCAATAACAATAAATCTCTTCTTTAAAGGTAGTTAATTTTGATAAAATCCAGAGGCTAATTAGAATATAGAAAAGACAATATATTATAAACAATTTAAGGTTTCTATAATCACAGTAATAATGTTACCAGATGTTAAGCTGCTACAATTTAGGTCTGGGAATTTTATTTATGGGAGGTATTTTATTATTGCTATTTGTATGTTTACTCTTACAAATAGCACTTATCCAACACTATGTGACAGTCTTTTTTTGAGACAAGGTCTTTCTGTGTAGCTAAGGTTTGCCTATAATTCATAATCCTTCTCTTTCAATCCCCCTGGGTGCTAGGATTGCAACCATACCACCATGCCTGGCCAAGGTAGCCTTGTAAACATCTGTTGCAGGGTCTCTCCAGTTAGATTAAGCTGTGCTCTGACTTGCTGGATAGCCAAGAGTAGCCTTGAGTTCCTAATCCTCCTGCCTCCACCTCTCTAGTGCTTAGATTGTAGGAGTGAGTCACCACATCTAGCTGTATAGATGCATTGAGTTCCTACGATGATCCCGTGAAGTAATTGTGTTCACTTTACAAATTAGAAAATTGAACCTTAGAGAGGTGTAATAATTGATTTAAGTCACGCAGTGAATGTTAGAGCAGGCATTTGAACTGATCCTGACACCAGAGCCCCCTGGGAAGGACTTGAAGGTCAGTATTCCTAATGCACTTTGAAGGGAGGTATTATTTCCATTTCCTGTACAAGAAGCCTAAGGTTTAGTGTGGTTCAGTAACCTGCTCGGGCCCTCACACAACTAGCAGGTGCTGGAGCGCTAGTTTGATTCTGGGCCCACCTAGCTCTAAACACCAGGCTCTTGGTAAATGAACTCTGTTTCCCTGGCATCACACACAGACCTCAGCTGGACCTCTCAACTCCAGCTCTGAAATGTATGAGACAGAGCTGCTCAACCCTCAGTTACATCAAAGTCACCTGGGATGCATAAAGCCACGTTAGTGGGCACTTCCCCAGACCTTCTGCTTTAGAAAGTCCGAGCTCCTGAACAAAGGCAGATGTTCTGCTCCCCAGGACGACTTTGAAGTCTACTGGATCTGGCATGACAGCCAGTTTTAAGGTTGTTTCACCCTTAAGGTAAGGAAAAAATTAAAATAAGGGCACCACATCACGGTGATGGGTTATGTAAAATAATGCACACCAAGGTTGCATAGGTCTAACTAAAAAATGTAACCAAACAATTAGTGTTTCAAGGACTGAAGTCTCCAAGTTAGTAAAAACCGGTTTGGTATTGCTGAATGGATTTATGTTGTATTTTTCAGGATTCCTTTCTGCATCTAGTTTTTCTCGAGTTTCTCCCAACAGCATTCTTTGTGTATTCTTCATGGGGATTGGCTCCACGGATGGATTTAAGTGCAGTTTGCTCTTCTTGGTGGTGGTTCATATCTTTCTTATGCACTGTGGCTATTCCTGCCTTTCTACCTCTTTGAAGGCTCAGACCTGCTCAGTCCTCGAGTCAATCCCAAAGCATCAGGAGGTTGTGTCTTCATGACCTATGCCTCTGCTCCTGAACCCCAACCCATTCGCCAGCCATCATGCTTTCCTTCTTCTAGTCTGGTTCTCAGGGCCCGCCCTGGAGATTTAGTCAGGAACAGGGTCTCCTGCCCTGGACTTACCTTTTATAACCTCTCTCACCCTAATAAACAAGACAGAATGCACCTCTCTTTTTAGTTGCCCTGCCCAGGGGGATTCCTTCTTGATCAAATCGATGAAGGGAAATCCCAAAGCACTGTTAGCGCATAATCCTCCACAGTTCTGCTAAAGGTGACACTGTTTCTTCAGCTGAAAACATTAGATGTCTTTGATTCTTTTTTTTTGTTTGTTTGTTTGTTTTTCGAGACAGGGTTTCTCTGTGTAGCTTTGCGCCTTTCCTGGAACTCACTTGGTAGTCCAGGCTGGCCTCGAACTCACAGAGATCCGCCTGGCTCTGCCTCCCGAGTGCTGGGATTAAAGGCGTGCGCCACCACCGCCTGGCTGTCTTTGATTCTTTATCCCAGTCTCCCCATTCTTACACTTAATTTATAACAAAATCTATTGAGTAACTCGTATCCCCCCCCCCCCCATGTCCTCTGTTCTGCTGCCTCTCCATTCCCAGAGCTGCACCCCCCTGCCCTCACTGTTGAGGTCAGTAAGACCGTGTCGTATTCATGACGGCCAGAAGAAGGGCGGAGCTGGGATCTAGATAGTTCGTCCTCCTGATTGGCGCTCAAGCTTTCACATCAACACCCCCTTCACCCGGGTTCTTCAACCTCACAGCAGCTTAGTCACAGCCCGTTTAATCTGCAGAGGATACGAGCTATATTAGAAAATGACTCTTACTGCCAGGCCAGGTGACAGATCTACAGTTGCAGGTGCTTGGGAGCACTGAGGCAAGAGGATGGGAAGTTCAAGGCCATCCTGGGCGACTTAGGGGACCATGTTTTAAAATGGAAAACAAAATAAGAAATGGCTGGAGACCCCTGTCTCGAAAAACAAAAACAAAAACAAAACAAAACAAAATAAAACCATAAAAAAAACAAAACAAACAAAAAACCAAAGAAATGGCTGGAGACAGCTCAGTAGAAAGTACTTGCCTGGCATATATGAAGCCCTAAGTTCCATCTACGGACACACACACACACACACACACACACACACACACACACACTGCTTGTCAAACACTTGTGTGCTTGATATAATCATTTAAAAGAAAATGTCATGGTCAGACATAGTGGTATATGCCTTTAATCCCAGCCCTTGGGAGGCAGCAGGTGGATTTCTATGAGTTTCAGGCTGGCCTGGTCTGCATACTGAATATCAATGTTATTATAATGTTACTATAATTCTTAAGGAAAAAACAGTTGAGAATCTGTGGAAATGAAAAGGGTGGATATATTAACTGTCTCTGTCTCTGTCCTTCTCTATCACTGCTCCCCCACCCACCCCGTGTGTGTGTGTGTGTGTGTGTGTGTGTGTGTGTGTGTGTGTGCGCGCGCGCGCGCGCGCTGCGCGCGTTGTGAATGTGATAGGCCCCTATCTTCAGATATGTCTTGCACTTGAATTATACATTCTGTTTTGAAACTGAGAATAGTAGAAAAACAGCCACTCAGCCTGGTAAAAATTCTCGAGAATGTGTGACTTCAATAACATCAGCAAAGACAGACTGGTGTCCTGCTGCAGGCCGCTGCTTTGGAAAACCACATATAGGTAAGATATTAGTTTAAGGCAGGTGTTAGTTTTGTCCCTGTGATTGAGCATAGACTACATGTGAATATGGTACTCTGGACACACATGTAATTATCAAATAAAATGAAAACAACACAAGACTGAACACTCTCGAGGCACATAAATTCGTCTTGAAATCCACACCTCAAAGGGTTTACCAGCACTGTCTTTATAGTTTGTCTCCGTGTTACACAAAACCCTGAAGTCTCTTGGAGACCTTCTCCAGTGCAGTTTCAATGGATTCTTCGGATGCTTCCAGAGTCAGAGGTCTGGAGTTCCTGATGTGCTGGACAAACATGGTCACTGAAGATCACCTATGAGAGACTTCAGAAAAATTTTTGTTAAATCTTTTGATGTTTTTTTCTCACTCTATCACATTATTAAATGCTGGAAAACTCTATCCTTTCATCCATACATTTATTCTAACACTCGTTGGGTCCTGCAAGAGGTTGCTCACCAAATCAACTAATGACTGGCAATACTACATTTGGCAAAAATCTGTGACTATCAGGACCATTTAAAGCAGTGGGAAAATATCACTACCCATATGACATGTAAGAGCAGTTTAACTTCTAAAGGAAAATTCTTGGTTTGTGTTTATTTGTTTGCTTATGATTTTGGGCAGGGTCTTGCTATTTAGCCCAGGCTGGCCTAGAAATAGCAGCCCTCCTGGTTCAGCTTCCTGACTGCTGTGATTATAGACACGCCACCAAGTCCAGCTGTTTGCTTACACTTCTGCCTTCTTCATGAAAAGAAGGAAATTTTACCGTGTATTTGTATCTCTCAGTAGTCACTAACATGTGAAATGCTTTGAAAGGAATAGTGGTCAGGAATAGTGGTGCATACCTTTAATCCAACCTTCAGTGAAGCACTTGGAAGGCAGATACAGGCAGGTCTCTGTGAGTTTAAGACCAGCCAGTTCTACATAGTGAATCCCAGGTCAACCAAGGCTATATTGTGAGACTCATGGGAGAGGGTAGCAAGTTACGCTTTGCTACTTTTGAGTGTAGAAATCCCCTGTGGGGTTATAAGAATGTGCTAACGTGTTGGGTTCTCGGTGGTGCTGGAGATTGGGCCTAGGGCTTTTTTTACATGCTGGATAAGCACTCTGTCAACTGGCCTGGATGTCCAGACCTTTTATTGTTTTGTTTCATTTGGTTCTGTTTTTGAGACAGAGTCTCACACTGGCACAAGCTGTCCTGGAACTCACTATAGCCCAGATTCATGGCCATCCTCCTGTCTCAGCATCTGAAATGCTGGAATTACCAAACCCAGCAGAAATCTCTTTGAAGAGCCACCGTCTCTGGCTCCTTCATTCCTGGCAGTTCCCTTGGGGGCACTCTTAGGAGGTGGTCAGAGGGTACACTGGCAGATGGCTTGTTCATCCCCCTCATACTTCTTTGTAGGAACAATTTGAATGTACTTTGTATTTCCCAAATCACAAAATACATTGCCTTTGTCGAAATCCCTAAAACAAGACAACAGAAGGGCTTGGAAAGAGACCACATATCTATCCCATCCCACCCCATATACAACCACTTAGTATAGTGTCCATCTTATTGGGTGCTGTATAGTATGCTATGTGTCATCTGTAGTATATAGTATAACATGAATCTATGTGCATTCTCTGACTTGGCTTTAGGAGCATGTGGCTGATACAGTTATGTAAGTAAGGCCCCATGCTTAGTTAAATGCTCTTCTGTCACCATCTTGAAATTCTTATTTTTTGAACAAGGGCTCCACATTTTCATTTTGCACTGGTTCTTGCAAATTATGTTGTCTGCCTGGTATGGTGTACTGTATAATCTTTTGAGATTATTACAACTTTTTTTTCCCATGCATTGCTTCCATTTTTAAAGAAAATGCCTGTATAGTGTTTCTATTTTAAATGTAAATAAGCACTGTAAATGCAAATAGGGTCATATTGTGTACCATGTTGCCACCTGCCTTTACATTCAGTGACATTTCTCCTGGTTTCGTAGTTTGCAGTGGCTAAAGAACACTCTGTTATGTGCATAGCCGTAATTTGTTTAATCACTCTAGCGGTCTCCCACTGATGTGCCTTTGATAACAAAGCAAGCACGCTTTAGTTCCTGTTCTGTACTGGCCTCACTAACTCCCTAGGATACATTTCTAGAAGTCGATTGCTGGGTCAAAGGATGTGACTGTTTCAAAGTGTGAGACACATGACCTGATTGTCTTTCAGAAAGATTGTACTAGGTTAGACCACTCCAGTTCCACCAGCTGTGCACAATCATGAGTGTTGCCCTGCACCCTAACTGGCCGAAATAACTTGGACTTCAACTCTGTGGATCTTGCCTGCCTCCTCTTTCTAATGGTCTTAGCTTACTAGGATACCACTGATTCTTCTAACTTGAAATGGCGGTCTCTTGAGTTAAACATCTTGCTGCTAATTGTAGTGAGTACCTTTTAGGTAGAGATTTTTGGGGTCCTTCCTGGCAAATATGTGAAACATTAGGCTAAGCCCCCTAGATGGTCTTTTAAGGAAACATGTTTTTAATTTCCACAGTCTGCATTCAAGGGTTCTGTGAGTGTTGACAGTGACTCCCAAATAGGAATCTACTGGCTTGTTCTTTTTGGTTTTTGTTTTTGTTTGTTTTTTTTTGTTTTTGTTTTTTTAAACATGGTTTCATGTAGACTGGGGAGCCTTCATCTCAGTATGCAAGTGCGGATGACCTTGAACTCCGGATCTTCCTGCCTCCAACTCCCAATGCAAGATTACGAGTGTGGCACCAAAGCCGGACCTCTTCTGCTGTTAACACCCAGTCATTAAATTCTAACTTCGCAACACTTCCCAAGCTGTAAAAGAACAGTACAGAGAGTTCCCTGCACTGCTCACCAGTGTTCCCCAGACCATGGCATCTTAGTCAGCTTTCACATCCTCACCAGCTCTGAACTCAGAAGAAATCGTTCACATCCTTACTGGGCTACCTCTCTTGTAGGAGCAATCTACTGCAAATGCTCCAACTCATAATCATAGAAAAAAGACACAAATTATTCTGTATGTACACTATTTAAATGTTATCATTTTTCTCCAGTTCATTGAACAAAATTGGAAAAAAAATCTGATCAAGGGTTCAAACCAGGGCCACTTGCTTTAGTAGTAGGTGTTTCCTCCTTCCCTCTCCTTTTGAGTCATACTCTTGTGGACTATTAGTTGAAGATGTGTTACATTTGTCTATGCTGTGGAATATTTGTTTAATGATGCAAAGATGTGTTGCATTTGTTTAACTCTGTAAAGCTATGTTACTTTGCCTGTCTAAAACACCTGATCGGTCTAATAAAGAGCTGAATGGCCAATAGCTAGACAGGAGAGGGCTGGGTGGGGCTGCCAGGAAGAGAGAATAAATAGAAGAATGAGAAGATCGAGGAGCGAGACAAGGAGAGGAATCTGGATGCCAGGGACCAGCCACCCAACCAGCTACGGAGTAAGAAGGAAAGAAAGACGTAGAATACAGAAAGGTAAAAGCCCAGAGGTAAAGGTAGATGGGATTTTTTTTTTTTTGGTTAATCTTTTTTTTTTTTTTTTTTTTTTTTTTTTGGTTTTTCGAGACAGGGTTTCTCTGTGTAGCTTTGCGCCTTTCCTGGAACTCGCTTTGGAGACCAGGCTGGCCTCGAACTCACAGAGATCCGCCTGGCTCTGCCTCCCGAGTGCTGGGATTAAAGGCGTGTGCCACCACCGCCCGGCTGGTTAATCTTTTTATTGTGATTTTTTTAAAGTTTTTTTTCTTCATTTTACATACCAACCACAGTTCCCCCTCCCTTCCCTCCTCCCCCATCTACTCCTCAGAGAGGGTAAGGCCTCCCATCCCATTGGGAGTCAACAAAGTCTGGCTTATCAAGTTGAGGCAAGACCAAGCCCCTCTCCCCTGCATTGAGCATGGTATCCCTCCAAAGGGAATGGGCTTCAAAAAGCCAGTTCCTGCATCAGGGGCCCCACAAACTGACCAAACCACACAATTATCACCCACATTCGGAGGGCCTAGTTTGGTCCCATGCAGGCTCCCCAGCTGTCAGTCCAGAGTCCCTGAGCTCCCACTAGCTCAGGTCACCTGTCTCTGTGGGTTTCCCATCATGAGCTTGACCCCCCTCCCCACCTCCACTCATATAATCCCTCCTCCCTCTCTTTGACTGGACTTCAGGAGCCCAGCCCAGTGCCTGCCTGTGGATCTCTGCATCTGCTTCCATCAGTTACTGGATGAAGGCTCTATGATGACAGTTAGGGTAGTCACCAATCTGATTACAGGGGAAGGCCAGTTCAGGCACCCTCTCCACTATTGCTAGGAGTTTTAGCTGGGGTCATCTTTGTGTATTCCTGGGAGTTTCCCTGGTACCAGGTTTCTCCCTAACCCCATAATGGCCCCCTCTGTCAAGTTATCTCTTTCCTTGCTCTCCCCCTCCAACTAGACCATCCACTTCCCTCATGTTTTCATTCCCCACCCCCTCCAGTTTACCCAGGAGATCTGATCTATTTCCCCTTCCTAGGGTGATCCATGCATTAGACGGGTTAATTTAAATAAATAATAATAAAAAAAGCTAGAAATAAGCCAAGCTAAGGCTGGCCAGGCATTCGTAAGTAAGAATATGTCTCCATGTGTTTATTTGGAAGCTGGGTGGCAGGCCCCCAAAGAGGTTAAAAAACAAAAACAAAACAACTACCTCATATTTTTTCAAATAAGTCATAGAATGATGTAAAAAGATACTTTGGCAACTGACAGTCCACAACTCTGGCTTGGTTGAATTTTTGCTTGTTTGAGTTGCTTATTTTTGTATTTTCATGTCTAAAACTAATCAAAAGTTTTTTTCAAAGGAAAAAAAATAATGCTCAACAGGTTAGAGAAGTGGCATTTAATTATGTATAGTAGAAATTAGTAATAGTAAATTCAGCTTTGAAAAATGAAAAATCTTTGTTGTTCATTTATTTACTGCCGGGTCCCACCCGACCTGTTGAACAGTACTCAATAGGGGAGTGAGGATTGAAAAATAATAGATAGGAAAAAATAGAGATATAGACCTAAAAGAAAAAGATAGAGACACAGGATAGCTTTGGGAGGACTCTGAGTCAATACCGCAGCAGCCCCAGGTTTATTTCTCACAGCCTTTTTATACCCAAAGCAAGGGGAGCAAAAGACCTCCCGTCTCAAGGACACCATGGTTCAAGGAACAAACAAGCATAAATACCTCCTTGATTCTCAAGACATCTGGCAACCACACCTTTGGCCATACATCCTGTTATCCAGCCTTAAGGAGCAAAGACAAGCTAGAACTCTCTGACCTGAGTCAAGATGGAATCAAGCCACAAACTGGAGTCACTGTGGGCTCCCACAATTTACTTATTTCATTTATTTTTTTTTTAACAGCTGAGGTTTATGGAAGCACAATAACATGGCATCCGCAGAGACTCCTCCCCAGGGGCAGGGCAGAACTGAAACACCTTTGTTCATTTATTTATTTAGACAGGCTCTCACATAGCTCAGGCTGGACCCAAGTGATGATATAGTTGAGGCTGGCCTCCATCCCTCTGCTTCTACCTCTTGAGCATAGGTGTGCATTATAATGCCCAGCCAAAATGGTGTGTAAATGCCCTGGACTTTCTTCTCCAGAGCCTTTCTAAAGAGGTTGTTTTTTCTCTTTCCTAATGGCGGGATTATATTTGATTATGTGCAAATAAAGTTAGCCCTGACTCACTTAGAAAAGGAAAGTGAAAACTTTGGAGAAATACCCTTCCTCCTCAGCACTAGAAATGATGGCGCCTGTGTACTTAGAAGGGTAACACTAAGCAACTGCCTCTTCTCTTGGATCTTTCAAACAGTGTAGTGTTGTTGATAGAGTAAATGAAAGCTTTAACTGCTAATGCACAGGCATGGGCTCCCGAGCTAGGCATTAAACTCAACTGACCTGGGCTTGCACAGCTTCAAGGTGTGTTAATAAAATTTTAAGGAGCAGATGGATGTCGTACTTATTCATCTTTCAAAAATAGTGTTAGGCAGTGTTTTCAACCCTTCTCGTGAAAACCCATGTCCCGTTCTAGTCCCTTCTCCCCTTTCCATTTTTTTTTTTTTTTTTTTTTTTTTTTTTTTTTGGTTTTTCAAGACAGGGTTTCTCTGTGTAGCTTTGCGCCTTTCCTGGGACTCACTTGGTAGTCCAGGCTGGCCTCGAACTCACAGAGATCCGCCTGCCTCTGCCTCCCGAGTGCTGGGATTAAAGGCGTGCGCCACCACCGCCCGGCTTCCCCTTTCCATTTTACAGTGAAGAAAAGGAATCGCAGAGTCTGTCCAAGGTCCCAACAGCTAGTCGGCAGCACAGGTAGGAAACAGGCTTCCAAGGAGGCCAGCTGGTATCTGAGTGCTTTAGTCCCAGGGCATTTTCCAAGTGCCCACGCTTTTGCTTACTCCAGGTTGGGATCTTATACCAAGGAGAAATGGCTGAGAACCCAGTCTTCACTCAGTCCTGGAGGCTCAGTGGCTCAACAGTGTGAGTAGTCCCACAGTGGCTGTCTCTCACTGAGGCATGGCCCAACACCCACAGCTGCTCAGTCCATGGGGGCTGGGTCCCTCACCAGTCCTAATCTTGCACAGAAGCCACTGGACCCTAGTTCACAATGAAAGCTTGAAACGCTGGTTCTGATACCAGCAAAGGAATCATCATCAGCAGCAGCAGCAGCAGCAGCAGCAGGAGGAGGAGGAGGAGGAGGAGGAGGAGGAGGAGGAGGAGGAGGAGGAGGAGGAGGAAGAGAAGGGCAGGTTAGCTCAGCAGCAAGAGAGAAAGCCAAACAGACAAGAGCTGATAATCTCCGCTCTATCTGTCTTGCCCCTTTTATCTGAACTGCTACTGAAGACGTTCACAGTTAGGGTGGTCTTCCCACACCACTCAAGGCAATCGGAACAGTTCTTCAGGTAAGGCTCCCTACTCAGGTGCTACTAATTTGTGGCAAGTTGACATTAAAGTCAACCATAAACCACCCCCTTACCCCCCAACCCCTGGGAGCAAACTCAGATCCACACACTTGCAAGGTACCCACAGAACCATCTCACTGGCCACTCTACAGTTTTCTTTAAAACAACAACAACAACCATCTAGCTATATACCCAAGCTGACCTGAAGTTCACACTACCTCTCCTTCATTCTGAGTGCTGGGACTATAGGGGTCCACCACTGTGGCTGACTTTGAATCTCTTGACTTTAAAAAATGCATTTAACAGAGGGTGGGAAAGAATGGGTTTAAAACTATAAGTGTTGAGTGATTTTATATGTGAAACTGACTTTAAGTGTGAAGCATCCATTTTAGAATGTTGTGATTGCTTCAGTAGAGAATGAAGCCAAAATCTCAAGTCCTGTGTTTTCAATCCAGACTACAGTGTCTTACTACATTAACTACAGTTTTGTAAAAGAGGGCTAATTATTTTTTAGAAGCCAAAAACCATAAAAGTGAATTTCACAAGTGGCAGCAAGTGTCACAATATACGATGGAGACATTATGCTCGTGTGGAAACTCACCCACAGTTTATTGGAGCAGTCTTTTGTAATGGCACATATACATTACTATAATCAGAATTTCACCATTATGAGTATAAGGAATATATCTAAGAAATTGATACTGAAAGAGAGATGGCTCAGTGGTTAAGAGCACTTGCTGATCTTCCAGAGGACCCAGGTTCAGTTTCCAGCATCCATTTAGTAGCCCACAGGTAACTCCAGCTCCAGGGGAACCAATGCCCTCCTCTGGCCTCTGCAGTTACTAGGCAAGCAGGTGGTGCACATACACTCATGCACTCAAACATAAAAAGGATTTTTTTTCCAAAAAAGGAAAGAATACTATAATAGGAGAAATGGATGTAAAATTAAAACAGTCTTCTACAAGGTGTGTCATTTTTAAAGGCTTGTTCAATGTGACTATTGTTTTCCTAATACAAAATAAGAAAATCAAGCTCGGGAAAACCTATCCATCTGGTTCCTATGTTCTAGTGTGTATCCATCAATGAGGACGAGGCTGACTCTGCCAGTCCCTTAAAGCTCTTAGAGCTGTACCCTTGAGCCGGTTTGCCTTCTAACCCGGGCTCCCTCTCAGAACACTTCACCGTGGTAAGGCATTATCTGTGGTTTGTCTAAAAATGCCTTAAAGTTTTCAATTTGGCCTAAATGTTTATTATGAGGGCCTTTTTCTGATGTGGCCCCTTTGGAAAGCTGAGAAAATTTAGCTCTTTATTCTGATAAACACAACTGAAGGATGTTGGCTTTTGTTCTTAGCAAGGACTGACATTCACTGTCCTGTCTAGTCTCCTTCAAGTCTCTAACGCCTCTTAGTAGTAATTCGGGAAAAAATTTGAAAAGGAGATTAAAAAGAGACATGCCTGTTGAAATTGCAGCTCTACTGTTCACCTCACCAGAACACTGGGCAGCTCTATGTTCCAGCCTCTGTTTTCTCATCTATAAAGTGGTTTATACTAATGACAAGGTGTAGTTTTGTTGTTTTTTAACTCTTTGCTCTTTTAGGGGGCCCACCACCAGCTCCCAAATAAATACATGAAGACTTATTCTTACTTATGAATACCCGGCCTTAGCTTGGCTTGTTGCTAGTCAGCTTTTCTTAAATTATCCCATCTACCTTTTGCCCCTGGGCTTTTACCTTTCTCTATTTCTGTATATCTTTTCTTTACTTCCTATTCTGTGTCTGGCTGTGTGGCTTGGTAGCTGGCCTCTGGCATCCTCTCCTCCTTTTCTTGCTCCTCCCCCTTCTCTTATTCTCCATTTATTCTCTCTGCCTGCCACCCCTGCCTAGCCCTCTCCTGTCTAGCTGTTGGCCATTCAGCTCTTTATTAGACCAATCTGGTGTTTTAGACAGGCAAAGTAGCACAGCTTCACAGAGTTAAACAAATGCAACATAAAAGAGTGCAACACATCTTTGCATCATTAAACAAATGTTCCACAGCATAAAAGAATGTAACATAGCTTTAACTAATTTTCTTCAGCAACAAGGTAGTCACCAAATCCTTTTACAATGTTGACAATAACAGTGACTCTCTCTGGTGGAGGGAGGGAAGGTGCTTTGCCCTTTCTGGGAGAAGATAAAATCTGAAATAATTCCCTAGATGCTGAATGTGTGCTTGTGTGTGAGTGTGTACACTAGAGTTGGACAGGTACACATAAAATGTATTCCCAGCCCTGCCATAGACTTTCCAAACTGTTGTACACAGGTCAGGCCCATCCATCTTTGTGGAAACACATGACCACAAACTGTTCAGGGTAACCACATTGATGTTTACGCTATATACAGAGGTTATAGGTCACCCTAGATAACGCTCCTACCCCTATTTTTTTGTTTATTGTTCAGAAGCAAAAAAAAAAAAGTTACAGTTAACAAAAAGTTAAAGTTAGCAGATTTTTAAAAAATTTTTATTTCTTTTTATGGTGTTTTGCTAGCATGTATGTCTGTGTGAGGATATTGCAACTTCTGGAACTGGAGTTATACACAGTTGTGAGCTGCCATGTGGGTGCTGGGAATTAAATACAGGTCCTCTGGAAGAACAGTCAGAGCTTTTAACTGCTGAGCCATCCCTTCAGCCCCAAAGTTAACAGTCTTAAAAAACGGCTTTGCCAAAAAGTTATTTTAATTTTATTTTTAAATTACATTCATTTACATGTGTGGTGTGGATGTGCACATGCCATGGTTTGTGTGTGTGTGTGGCTGTCAGAGGACAATGTGCAGGAGTCAATTATCTCCTTCTACTACTCCAGTACCAGGGATCAGACTGGTTGTCATGCTTGACAGTGAGTACCTTTAACAAATGAGCCATCTCAGTGGCCCTATTTTAATTTTCTTAAAAGTTATTTTTTTTCTCCCCTCTGAGTGTGTGCACTTATGTGCATGTTCCTGTGTGTGCAAGTGTGTTTGTCTGTGCAGGTACACATGTACCTGGTGTCTGTTACATGTATATGTGTCTATGTGTATGTGCACCTGCACACGTGTGTGTGTGTGTGTGTGTGTGTGTGTGTGTGTGTGTGTGTGTGTGTGTAGTCCAGAGAACGACATCTTGCCTTTTCTGTCATCAGGTCACCTCGTTTTTGAGACAGTAGTGTCTCTTGTTTGCGTAAAGCTCATCTATTGCCGGACTCTGGCCATCAAGTCCTGTCCCCCAGGTCTCCTGCCTCTGCCTTTCGGTGCCAGGATCACAGGCACATACCTCGGCATCAGGCTTTGTGCGTGGCACTGGCAATCCAAATTCAGGCCCTCGTGTTTGTGCAGCAGAGCACTTTACCCACCGAGCCTTTTCTCCAGCCCCAGTAAATTCTTTTAAGATTCTATATCGCTTAGTTCTTTTCCTTGAACCAGTGTGGAGCTGAAGGACAGAAAACAAACATAAATCACATTTCTACGACTGTGTAAGTCTTAGGTTCTGATCTGAACTTCAGATCAACTTCTGGCGCGGAGTTTGAAGGCCTATTTCGACAGACCTCATGAAGGAAGAAAATGACCTACCGTTCTTTGCCCACTACTCTTTACTAGGTTAAGTTACTAGTGCAACTGAGTCATAAAGACTCAGCATCATTAATTTACCTAAGTCTTGTCTCCAGGTAATTTGGGTCCTGGATCTAAGGTGAGTGAGTACATGTCCATTGTTTCCTGACTTTGTTCTACTCTATGACTTAATTCCTTCCTAAGTTACATAGATTTTTCTGTTGTTTCATTTCAGTACGTATGCATTGCTCATGGTATTCACTGGAGCTTAGAAGTTAAGAAAAAAGATACGGTTTAAACAATTTCCTTTCAGTCCTCTCTTTGTCTCCTGTTCTATTTCCTGCTTCTTGTGCTCTTAACAAAAAGTCATCTGGGTGAGATCAACATTTTGATGAAAAAGAGACAGGAATTTTGAGGAGTTTGGTTTATTTTTGGTATCATGATGCTGGGAACACACAGAATTAACTTGTTCCCGTTGAGCAGATAGATGCTCAGCTTTGTTTTTACATAACAGAATTTTGAAGTGAGAATATGTGCATGTTCTGTGGGACTGTGGGGAGGGTCCAAGTGAAGAACAGCTTAGGAGGTGTGGCTCTGTGTCTTCGTGTAGATGTCTCGGTGTCACTTTTGTGGTTTGTGGTGATTGTAAGGTCATACACATGTGTGATAGGAACAAAGACATAATGACGTAGTGGGTAGCTGTTCCAGCTTTGGCCTTGAAACATTGCCCCTAGTGTGGCAGCAAATAACTGCCACACCTGCCTATGACCTGCCCCTGGGGTGTGGCCAAGAGGAGACAGACCCCTGAAGACCTGAGATGTGCACATGTTCACTCTCTCAGCTCCTCATGGTCCTGGAGGCTGGATTTGCAGACCAAGTCAGAGTTCCCCAGAGAACTACACTGGATTGTACCTCATCTCTCCCAGATCCTGTAATTGACCCCTTATTGGTTGTAAGTTACCCCTGAAATAAACCTCTTTTAATTACCAGGTAAACTACGTGGAATTGCCTCGTCAATTATAGCAATATAAAGAAAATAAAACAAATTACCCAGTGCAAACTAACCCTC
Source organism: Peromyscus eremicus (assembly GCF_949786415.1). Classification (NCBI taxonomy): domain Eukaryota; kingdom Metazoa; phylum Chordata; class Mammalia; order Rodentia; family Cricetidae; genus Peromyscus; species Peromyscus eremicus. The sequence continues at coordinate 44,583,491 of NC_081421.1, forward strand.
CTCCCAGACCTACTTCCAGACGTGCTGGTTCCCTTCTGAGGAGAACCATGGCTCAGGAGCTATGAATGATGAACAAGTGTGAATTGCCCCCCTCCTCCCAGCCTTCCTCCTTCCTTTCGCTCTCCTCCCTCCCTCCCTCCTTTCCTTTCTTTTCCTTTCCTTTTTGTTGTTATTTTGTGTGTGAGACAGGGTCTTACTGTGTAGCCGTGGCTGGCTGGAATTCTCTATATACACCAGGCTGGCCTCTGAATCACAGAGCTCTGTCTGCTTCTGCCTCCTGAGTGCTAGGATTAAAGGTGTGTACTACCATACATGACTCATCAAACTCAGTTTTAGTCTTTAAAATTGTATGCATATCGGTTATTTGCTTGCACGTATGTCTGTGTATCACATGTGTGCTTAGTGCTGAGGAAGCCAGAAGAAGGCACAGGATCTGTTGGAGATGGAGTTATAGACAGTTGTGAGCTACCATGTGGCTTCTGGGAGCTGAATGTTGGTCCTTTAGAAGAACTGCAAGTAGTCTTCACCACTGAGCCGTATTTCCAGCATCTCAAGGGAAATAAATAAATAAATAAATAAATAAATAAATAAATAAATAAATAAATAAATAGCAAAGCAAACCTCTTCATGGTGGCCCATGTTTATAACCTGAGTGCTAGAGAGGCTAAGGCAGAAGGGTTGTTCTGAGTTCAAGATCAGCCTGGGCTACAGAGTTTGACTCTGTCTCAAACTCTCCCCTCCCCCAAGGTGAGGGAAACTTCTGGAAGAAGGGTATATTAAACAAAACAAAACAAAAGCTGTAAGGGCTGGAGGGTGGGGAGGAGCATTGTGAAATGTCGTCTTTGGGACATGCCGTGGGCTTGCCCTCCTGAACTCACTGCCGCTGTGGTTACCTCCACAAGATCAAGCCAACAAGATTTTTCAACATTCTAGTAGGCAACTGGACTAGGTAGGATGAAAAAAGACTTAGACCGGAGAAATTGGGCTATAAGCCTTGGCACTTTCGCAAGGAACTGCATGGCATTTATCTCCTCAGAATGATCATTGGTGTGGCTAACACATAAAGGGAAAACGACCCAAGGTTTAGAAATGATTTTGCAATAACATTTAGTGCCCCTACCCCCGTTGTGGGATCTTGACTAGGCACCTTGCAGGTTCCAATTTAACCATATTAAATAAAGAAACTGTAGAAACAATAAGGGAATCCTGTTCAGAGATTCAAAACTCTTTCATTTCCACTGGCAGCTATGGGATATTTCTTTTTTCTCTGTGTCATAGAAATTAAATGATTTTTCTTTGCGGGGGGGGGGGGGCACACTAAGGATGGCTCAGTGGTTAAAAGCAGCAGCTGCTTTTCAAGAGGATCCAAGGTTCAGTCCTCAGCACCCACATCGTGGCTGAGAACCATCTGTAACTCCAATTCCAGGGGATCTAATATCCTTTTGCTAGCCTCTAAGGGCACATAAACATAAAATGAAAATAAATCTTCAGATGATTGTTTAAAATATTTGTCTTTGTTTCAATATAATTTTTCAACAATAAACGTGTTTTCCCAGATAAATCTGTTACCTATTTTAATACCTATTTGAATATATTTATCTTTGAATTCACTGCTTTCTATTTTTTTTTTGAGAAATTGCTTACCTTTTCATGTTCAATAGCTGCTTGTCTGAAGTCTGGTCACAATACTTTTAAAATCACAGTGAATAAATTCTCCCTACATAGTTTTCCACATTAAGCTGCTATCTTAGAACATAGGATATTTTCTGCAAAATTTTTTAATATTATAGACTATGGTGGGTTGTGTTTTGATGGCTTAGGATCCAATATTTCATTAGTGTGGTCTGAATATTTCTTTCCTATTCACTTACCTCAACACTTACCTATACTGAATTCAGTCGTCATATTTTTAGAACCACTATTGATTCAACTGCTCTTTTTTTCACACAAAATTATTTTTTAAATTTTAGAACTTTTCTCCCTTTTTATTGAAAATAGACTCTTTTCTCATACAATATATCCTGATTATAATTTCCCTTCCCTCCACTCCTTCCACTCCCTTTCTGTCCCTTGTTAGAAAAGAACAGGCTTCCAAGAGATAACAACCAAACATGACAAAATAAAATACAATAAAATGGAGCAAAAACGATCGTATTGAAGTTAGACACTGCAACCCAGCAGGAGAAGAGTCCCAAGAGCAGGCACAGGAGTCAGAGACCCACTCATTCTCACTGTCAGGAGTCTTTTAAAAATACTAAGCAAAAAGTTACAATGTATTCGCAGAGGACCTGGTGCAGACCCATGGAGGCCTTGTGAGCTCATCTGCCCCCTGCTTAGTTGATTTAGAGGGCGGTGGGCTCCTAATGGCCCACTCTGGCTCTTGCACTCTTTCTGCCTCCTCTTCCCACAGGATTCCCTGAGCTCTGAGGGGAGGGGTTTGATGGAGAACTCCCACTTAGACTCTCTCTGTGGGTACTGTCTGGCTGTGACTCTCTGCATCAGTTCTCATCTGCTACTGCAGGAAGCCTCCCTGTCAAGGACTGGCTAAGGCACTGATCTAGGAGTATAGCAGAATATCATTAGGAATCAGTTTATTGATACTTTTTTTTTTTTTAGACCAGTAGTGTTTGGTTTTACCCCAGGTCTCTGGGTTATCTAGTCTCTTGTTCTTTGTCACCTAAGCAGAATCGGGTGTAGGTTCCATCTGGTGGGAGCAGACCTTAATTCAAATCAGACATTGATTGGCTTCTCCCACAAGTTCTGTGCCACCATTACCCGAGCATATTTTCTTGCAGGCAGGACAGATTGTAGGTCAAAGTTTTGTGATTGGGGTGGTGTTTAAACACTTTTCTCTTTCGGTAGCCTTCAGAGTAACTTCTCTCACCAAAGAGACTAGAATTTAGTGGTGAAGACTCCATGTAGGTACCAGCTGGACTTCTCCATGTTCAGTGAGTTGTGTGAGTGTTTGATCCATTTCGAGTCGAATTTTGTGCAGGGTGATAAATATGGATCTATTTGGATTCTTCTACATGCAGACATCAGTTTGACCAACATCATTTGTTGATAATGCTGTGTTTTTTCCAGTGTCTATTTCTGGCTTCTTTATCAAGAATCAGGTGTCTATGTGTATGTGGATTTATGTCTGGGTCTTCAATTCAATTCCATTGATGAATGTGTCTGGTTTTATGCCAATACCATGTGATTTTTATTACTATAGCTCTGTAGTACAACTTGAAATTAGGAAGCAGATTTTTTTTTTATTGCTCAGGATTGTTTTAGCTATCTTGGGTTTTTGTTTTTCCATATGAAGTTGAGAATTGTCCTTTTAATGTCTGTAAACAATCATGTTTGGATTTTGATGGGGATTGTGTCAAATCTGAAGATTACTTTTAGTAAGATGGCCACTTTTACTATATCAATCCTATCAATTCATAACCATGGGAGATCTTTCTATTGATATCTTCTTCAATTTCTTTCTTCAAACACCTGAAGTTTTTATCATACAAGTCTTTCACTTGCTTGGTCAGAGTTAGCCCAAGATATTTTGTACTATTTGAGGCTATTATGAAAGTTGTTTCTCTGATTTCTTTCTCAGTCCATTTGTCATTTGTAGAAAAGAGGGCTACTGATTTTTTTTAAATCTTATAACTCTTCATTGAGTCTTTATGTGGTTTGGGTATCAGGGTAACTGTGGCCTCATAAAATGAATTGGGCAATGTTCCTTTTGTTTCTATTTTGTGCAGTAATTTAAGGAGTATTGTCACTAGCTCTTCTTTGAACGTCTGGTAAAGTTCTGCTCTAAAACCATCTGGCCTGGGTTTATTTTTGGTTTGGAGACTTTTGATGACAGCTTCTATTTCCTTAGGGGTTATGGGTCTATTTATATTGTTTTTCTGATCTTGATTTAACTTTGGTAAGTGGTATCTATCAAGAAAATCCATTTCTTTTAGATTTTCCAGTTTTGTGGAGTATAGGTTTTTGAAGTATGTCCTTATGATTCACTGGATCTCCTCAATGTTAATTGTTATGTCCCCATTTTCATTTCTGATTTTGTTAATTTAGATATTCTCTCTCCGTCTTTTGGTTAGTTTGAATAAGGGCTTGTCTATCTTGTTGATTTACTCCAAGAACCAATTCTTTGTTGCATGGATTCTTTGTATTGTTCTATTTGTTTCTGTTTTATTGATTTCAGCCCTGTTTGATTATTTCTCGTTGTCTACTCCTCTTGTGTGTGGTTTCTTTTATTTGTTGTTGTTCCAGAGCTTTCAGGTGTGCTGTTGAGTTGCTAGTATGAGATCTCTCCATTTATTTATTTATCTCCACTCCGTGCTCTGGACTTTCCTCTTAGCACCATTTTCATTGTGTCTCATGTTTGGGTATGCTGTGTATTCATTTTCATTGAATTCTAGAAAGTTTCTAATTTCTTTCTTCATTTCTGTCCTGACCCATTTTTCATTCAGCAGAGAGTTGTTCAGTTTCCATGAGTTTGTAGGCTTTCTGTTGTTTCTGTTGTTGTTAATATCCAGCTTTAGTCCGTGGTGGCCTGATAGGATGTGGGAAGTTGTTTCAATCTTATATCTGTTGAGATTTGCTTTGTATCTGAGTAATCTCATCAGTTTTGGAGAAGGTTCCATAATGTGTAGAGAAGAAGGTATACTCTTGTGTTTGGGTGAAATGTTCAGTAAATATCGGTTAGGTCCATTTGGTTTATAAAGTCTGTTAGCTCCAGGATTTCTGTTTAGTTTTTGTCTGGATGACCTGTCCATTGGTTAGAGTGGGGTATTGAAGTCTCCCACTGTCAGTGTGTGAGGGTCAGTATGGGATTTAAGCTGCAGTAGTGCTTCTTTTACAAACCTGGTGCTCTCGTGTTTGGAGTATAGATGTTAAGAATTGAAATGTCAGACTGGAGAGATGGCTCAGTGGTTAAGAGCACTGACTGCTCTACCAGAGGACCTAGGTTCAGTTCCCAGCACTCACATGTCAGCTAACAACTGTCTGTAACTCCAAGATCTGACACTCTCACACAGACATACATTCAGACAAAACACCAATGCACATAAAATAAAGACAAATTAAAAAAAAAAAGAATTGAAATGGCATCTTGGTGGATTTTTCTTTGAATATTTAATATCTTTCTCTCTCCTGGTTTTTTTTTTTTTTTTGAGACAGAGTTTCTCTGTGTGTAACCTTGGCTATCCTGGAACAGTTCTGTAGACCAGGTTGGCCTTGATCTTACAGAGCTCTGCCTGCCTCTGCCTTCCAAAGGCTGCAATGAAAAGTATGAGCTGCCACCACCACCTACTCTGTCTCTTTGATTAGTTTTGGTTCAAGTGTATTTTGTTAGGTATTAAAGTGGCTACACCAGCTTGCTTCTTAGGTCCATTTGCTTGGAATATTTTATTCCAACCCTTTACCCTCAGGTAATGTCTATCCTTAATGTCCATATATGTTTCCTAGATGCAGCAGAGGGATGGATCTTGTTTTGGCATCCATTCTGTTAGTCTGTGTCTTTTATTGGGTAATTGAGACCATTGATATTGAGAGATATCAATGACCAGTGATTGTTGATTCCTGTTATTTTGTTGTTGTTGGTGGTGGTGGTAGTGGTGGTGCTGTGGTGTGTGTGTGTGTGTGTGTGTGTGTGTGTGTTTCCCTTCTTTTGGTTTTGCTGGTATGAGATTATTTATTTCCTATGTTTTCATGGTTGTAGTTAACCTCCTTAAATTGGAATTTTCCTTCTAGCACTTACTGTAGGGTTGAGCTTGTAGATAGACATTGTTTAAATTTGACTTTATCATGGGATATCATATATATATATATATATATGTGTGTGTGTGTGTGTATATACATATATATGTAAAAGAAAAGAAAATCATCCTTAATATAGAACCTGTAGCAAATGTATCAAATGATCTTTTCTGCACATTGGTACTGTATATGACAGAATGTCTTACTTTTCTGTGTGAGTGTGTGTGTGTGTGAGAGTGTGTGTGTGTGAATGTGAGTGTGTGTGTGTGTGTATGGGTTGGTGCATTCATGCCATGCACACATGTCGATGTCAGACAACTTGTGGGACTCTTTTCTTGTCTTCCACAGTATGGGACCTAAGGATTGAACTCAGGTCTTGTCGTCTTCCACAATATGGGTCCTAAGGACTGAACTCAGGTCATCAGGCTTGGTGGCTGAACCATCTCTCCAGACCCTTTGAGATTTATTTTATTTTTCGTCAGTTTAAGTCAGAACAGAGCATGGGATCCCCTGGAGCTGGGGTTACAGGAGGATGTGAGCTGCCCAAGGTGGGTGCTGAGAATCAAGCTCTGGTCCTCCGCAAGAGCATCAGGTGCTCCTAACAGCCGAGCCATCTCTCCAGCCTTTTGTTTTCTTTTAAAACGGAGTCTATTTTCTCTGGCCTTTCACTGGAGATTCTTTGACCCTCTGAGAGAAAGGAACCAAGTACTCACTTCTCTTGTTCTGGGGCTAGTAAGCATGTTTTCCTGTGCCACCACTGAACTCTCTGGTTAGCAGGACCTCACAGCCCTGAAGGGAGGTGATGCTGCCAAGACTGTTGCGTACGTCCAGCTCTTACTTCTGTGTCTTAGTTCCTAGATGTAGGACACACCGATTGCCAGTGATGCACGGTACTAGCACTAACCTCCTACTGGCTGATGTTGCTCTACATAGAAAAGTATTTCTAGGGCAGGGGAGATGGCATTGTGATTAAAGCGCTTGCCCCACCAGCATCAAAAGTGAGGATCAGATTGTGGCTCCTTAGAACCTAACATAGATGATGAGTGGGTGTGGCAGCTTGCTTATAATTCCAGATCTGGGCAGAAGGCAGAAGGTGGTGACAGGATCCCTGGAGCAAGTGGGCTGTCCAGATTAGCTGTCAGCAAGCTCTGGGTTCAGAGGAGAGACTCTGAACCAGTGAATAAGGGCTATCAAAGAGGACTCCCAGCATCAACCTCAGGCCTAAACACATAGCCACACACATGTATGTCCTGATACATGTAATATGTATACACACAGGGACACATCCCCCACCCCCAGGTAAAAAAATGAAATACTTCAGAAAAAAGGAAAATTATTTCTGTTAAGAAACTGGGCTAGGCCAGGCGGTGGAGGCACATGCCTTTAATGCCAGCACTTGGGAGGCAGAGGCAGGTGGATCTCTATGAGTTTTAGGCTATCCTGGTCTACAGAGTGAGTTCCAGGACAGCCAGTGCTACACAGTAAAACCCTGTCTCAAAAAATAAAAACAGAAGGAACCGGGCTTCCCAGTCAGGTGGTGGTGGCTCATTCCTTTATTCCCAGAACTGGGAAGGCAGAGGCAGGCAGATCTCTGAGTTCCAGGCCAGCCTGGTCTACAGAGGGAGTTCATGGAGCCTCTGGCTTTGGAGTGCTGAGATAAAAGGCTTTTATTTTTATTTTTTTTATTATTTTTATACAGTGCACCTCAACTGAGACCAGCCATGCTTCAGATGCTACAGAGGACAGCCAGGGATAACAGAAAAGCCCTATCTTGGAAAACCAAACCAAACCAAAACAACAACAAGAAGCAAAAAAATGAGGCTTGGCTTTGAGCACAATACCACAGAGGCAGAGGCACACTGATCTCCGTGAGTCTGAGGTCAGCTTGGTCAACGTATTTCCAGGCCAGCCAAGGCCATATAGTGAGACTCTGTCTTTTTTTTTTTTTAATCCGTATCAGAGCTTTATTAGGAGGAAGAGGGGTGGGGGTGGGGGGCAAGAGAACCAGGTCAGGGGAAGGAGCATGCACAGAGAGAGAAAGATGGTGGGGGGAAGAGGGAACAGAACAGAAAGAGACTCTGTCTTAAAAAGAAAAGGAAAACTGGAAATTTTTGTTTTCTTGAAAAATATTAACTAAATTAGCTGTACTATGAGCTAGGCACGATGGTACAGACTTACAATCCCAGCACGGGGAGGTGGAGGCAGGAGGATCGCAAGGAAGCTACAAAAAAATCCTGCATCAAAAAGAAATAAACAAAAGAAACTGGTCCTAATCCAAAGGGTTTGGGCACCACGGGGGCCCCCTTTCCTTAACTTTGAATCCTAAACTAGTGTCTTACCGTGCAGGACAGCTCTATAGGCTTTACCTCCTGGTCTTCGTCAGCCCGAGAGTGTGGGGACAGGCAACCTGCTGCCAATGGTTTACAGTACAGAAAAGAGGAAGTTCTTGTTTACACGTATGTGCTTGTGTAAGCTAAGATCGGGACATTTGTCTTGATGAGATATGCTAGTTTAAAGAAGCAAGCTGCTATGCTGTACTCCCCTGTGGAGAGAATCATGTGGCGGGAAGCTGAGGGTCCCAGTCTGTCATCCCAAAGATGGCTGAATGAGGCTACCAGCCATAGGAGCTGCCTGCCTCGGCCTCTGGAGTGCTTCTTCTTCCTCCTCCTCCTCCTCCTCCTCCTCCTCCTCCTCCTCCTCCTCCTCCTCCTCTTCCTCCTCCTTTTGGGTTTGTTGAGACAGGGTTTCTCTGTGTAGCTTTGGAGCCTGTCCTGGAACTCACTCTGTAGACCAGGCTGGCCTTGAACTCACAGAGATCCGCCTGCCTCTGCCTCCTGAGTGCTGGGATTAAAGGCGTGCACCACCACCGCTCGGCATTCTCTCTCTCTTTTTTTAATACAGTGCACCTTAACTTAGACCAGCCATGCTTCACATGTTTGGTAACCATATGTGGCTGGTCAGCTAAAATCAGACAGTTGTATGAGCATGTTTAAGAAGGCATACAAGCCGGGCGGTGATGGCACAAGCCTTTAATCCCAGCACTCGGGAGGCAGAGCCAGGCGGATCTCTGTGAGTTCGAGGCCAGCCTGGGCTACCAAGTGAGTCCCAGGAAAGGCGCAAAGCTACACAGAGAAACCCTGTCTCGAAAAACCAAAAAAAAAAAAAAAAAGAAGGCATACAATCATCTACCTACATACTGGAGGCATCTCGAGGCATCTCGAGTTTCCTATTTAAAATATATATATATATATATATATATATATATATATATATATATATATATAGTGTGTGTGTGTGTGTGCAAGTGCATGCACACGCTCATCAGAAGAGGACATAGGTTGGATCCCGTGGAGGTGGTTTTACAAGTGGTTGTAAGCCAGACATGGGTGCTGGGACCTGAACTCCAAGACTCTAAAAAGGCAGCAAGGCTCTTAAATGCTGAGCCATCTCTCTGCTCTCTAGCTCAGGTTTTCTAGCCTGAAAACGGAGCCAGGGGCTAGAGAGATGGCTCAGTGGTTGAGAGCACCTACTGTGTTTGTTGTAGTAGTGGTTCCCAGCATCTACACCAGCCACCTCTCTACCATCTGTAACTTCAGCTCCCGGAGGTCCCCAGCCTCCGGCTGCCAGGGCAACTGCATAGGTGTGCCCATGTCCACATGAAAACACATACCTACACATAATTTTAAAATATATGATTATTATCATTATTATTATTTTGAGACAGGTTCCCTCTATGTGCTGCTCCTGGCTGTCCTGGAACTCACTATGTAGAGCTGGCTGGCTTTGAACTCACAGAGATCCTCCTGTCTCTGTCTCTTGAGTGCTGGGACTAAAGGTGTGTACCACTAGGCCTAGCTAAAATATATCTTAAAAAAAAAAAAAAAAAGGTCCGGGCGGTGGTGGCTCACACCTTTAATCCCAGCACTCGGGAGGCAGAGGCAGGCAGATCTCTGTGAGTTTGAGGCTAGCCTGGGCTACCAAGTGAGTTCCAGGAAAGGCGCAAAGCTACACAGAGAAACCCTGTCTCGAAAAACAAACAAACAAACAAACAAACAAACAAACAAACAAACAAACAAAAAAGGCCAGGCATGATGGTGCATGCCTCCCAGCACTCAGGAGACAGAGCCGAGATCGCTATACATTTCAGGCCAGACTGTACTATTTAGTAAGGTCAGTGGACACACACCCCACTAGCCAAATTGGTGAGTTTTCCTTTCAATGAGAAACCTCGTATCAAAATAAGTGAGAGCGAGTCAGTTTTTTCGTTTATGTTTATGTCATGTTTTGGAGAAATCCCATCTAATGATCACACAGGTCATGTGCACATAGACACGAACTCCTCAACCAATATCACATTTGATGGCATTCATGGGAGATCTGCAAGACTGGGCCCTCCCACCTGACTCTGCTCGAGCAGAGAAGCACCATGTTATGCTCCACTTACTGGGAGTTTCATCACAGCACCCTACAATTCCTCTTGTTCTGGATATGTTCTCTTAATGGTGCTCATTAATATTGTCTAATGAGCCAAGTGGAAAATTCTTACCCTAATTCAATAAACTATTCCTTTCAGAAAATTCTGTTTTCAAGTTCTTTGAAGGAGAAACGAAAGGCCTTGGCTTGGGGACCCTTAAACCACTTCCTCAGATGGAGACTTTAGTCACAGGGCGTTAGTGTCGCCCAGAGCTCGTGCATTCTCACAGCCTCACTTCCTTCTTGGTGTAAAAGACCCATGTCACCACTGACATTCTCATTTTAGTGGTGAGCATGTGCGTGCCTGTTTTGGTATGTTTAAAGTATGTTTTGAATACCTGTAATTTAAAAACCAACTTAATGGGAAATATGTCATACAAATTAAATTGTTCTCTGATCTCTATCTCGTGAATAAGACTCCCCCCCCACCCCACCCCCGTCCCCACCAACCTCAGCGTTATTTACCTAGGTTTTTCGTTTGTTTTGTTTTGGGGTTTTTGAGACAGATCTTGTGTAGTTCAGGTTGGCACCGGACTCACTGTGTTGCTGAGGACAACCGTGAACTCCTGAGCTTCCTGTCTCTACTGCTAACGGCTGGGCTTACAGCTGAGCACCACCAAGCATGGTTTAAGCTTTTTTTTTTTTTTTTTTTTTTTTTGTGTTCGTTTGTGTTTTGACACAGTCTCACTGTGTAGACTCAACTAGCCTAGACTTTAGTCACTGTGTAGACCAAGCTGGCCTGTAAGTAGTGCAGGGACGACACATGTAGACCACAACTCCCAGCTAGCACCGTGGACCGTTCTGAGCGCTGCCTCTGCTCACCAGATAGCAGTCCAACGTTTGTCCATTCAGTTCAGTTCCCACAGTCATGACTTATTTGGGTCCTCCTTATCTCTCATTCCAGAGTTGCATCAGCCTCTGTCTTAGGTTTCCATTGCTGTAACAAAACATCCTAACCAACAGCAACTTGGGGAGGAAAGGGTTTATTTTCCACATTACAGATCATTGCTGAAGGAAGTCAGGGCTCCTCGTCCTGTGTTCTTATTTCAGGACCACTACCCCAAGGGTAGCACTACCCACATCAATCATCAATCAACAAAATATACCACAGGCTTGCCCACCAGTCAGTCTTGTGGGGGAATTTTCTCCATTGACGTTTCTTCTTCCCAGAAGACTCTAGCTTGAGTCAAGTTGACATAAGACTCGCCAGCACAGCCTCTCCACTTGCCCATTTCTTCAGTTTCTCATCTTGACCATCTCTCCTGTCCATTGCTGTAAGAATAATGCCTGTGATTTAGCTAGCAGTACCGTGTGAGTCTGAGTGATTCCATCGATCATGTCTAGTCTGAACTTAGGAACTTGGATAAAACAGAAGTTGAGTGGCACGCCCCAAAGTGGTTCTGCTAGTGGGTACAAGAAAAGATCCAAATTTAGGTCTGCTTACCTCAAAGTCTGTGATCTTTACACCATCACACTGTGTAAAACATGACGTGTCCCTGAGACGTGAATAGTCCTTATCTCCTTTTCACAAACATTCAGTGCATGCCTCAGGCTGATCTTCAAGGCAGTATGAACCTTCCTTTTGCCATGCTCTCCCACTAAGCATTCTTATGCACATGTATTATTATTATTATTATTATTATTATTATTATTATTATTATTGAGACAGGGTCTCATTACATAGCCCTGACTGGCTTGGAACTCACTATGTAGACCAGCTGGCTTCAAATCCACAGAGATCCACCTGCTTCTGCCTCCCAAGTGCTGGGATTAAAGGCGTGCACCTCACTGTATTCTTACCTCACCAGACTGCATGTCTGTCTCCACACTTTCTGTAGTGGAACTCTTAGTCTCCCCCAAAATCATATGTTGACATCTTAACTGTGTAGATGAGAATATTAAGAGATGGAACATTTGGCTGAGCAGTGGTGGCGCACACCTTTAATTCCAGCTCTCGGGAGGCAGAGGCAGGTGGATCTCTGTGAGTGAAAGGACAGCCTGGTCTGCAGAGAGAGTTCCAGGACAGCCAGGGCCGTTACACAGTATGTATAGGCACATCGAAAGTTGCCATCTTTAAACCAGAATACAGTCCTTTACCAAAACCTGAATTTCTTGGAGCCTTAAACTTGTGCTTGCTAGTGTCCAGAACTGTAAAAAAATCTCTCTCTGTGTTTTTGAGCAAGGTCTTCCTATGTAGCCCTGGCTGTCCTGGAACTCACAGAGATCCACCTACTTTTGCCTCCTGAAATGCTTAAAGATCTTGATCCTTCCTGAGGGATTAAATATGTGTGCAACCATGCCTGGCTCCTAGTTTCTGTTTTTCACAGCCACTCTATTCTAGAATATCTTCTCTTGGCAATCTGAAAGGGCTGAGATGCTTCGCATGCCTGTTCATGTTCTCACACCTTTGCCCACAATGTTTCCTCAACTTGAGTGCGCCTTCCATCTTGTTTCTTTTCTGACATGCTAATTTCACCCGTCAGAACTCGCCTTAGACATCTTCTTCTTATTACTACTGCTCGTATTCCCCCAATGAACTTCTCCTGCTGTGACCACAGTTATTTCTTCTTTGTTTTATTCCCACAGCGCACTATGGTTTGCATATAGTTAGTTTTTCTCTCTGTGTTATTGAGTACCGTCCTGCTAGACAGTGATACCATAAGGCGGGGACCACATACTGTTTTATTTAAAGGAAGGTCACTGGGGCTTGCCACTTACTGAACCTAAGAGTAGGCTGGCGAATGGCAGACCACAGCATCCTCATCTCCATCCTACCTCTCACAGGGCTGTGTTTGCAGCTGTGTGTTTGACCAGGCCTGGGCATTGCCCCCCCCCCCCCCCGAGGGTTTTAAGCTCAGGTCCTGAGGTATGAATCTGCTTTGACTCACAGGCAGGCTTAAGTCAGGGCATGGAAAGAACAAGATTGAAAGACTATGTCAAGGATATGTGATGTAGAAAGATGGCCATCTTCAGACTGTGCCCAGAGTAGGTGAGTAATTGTGTACTGTATGGTTACCTGTCAAACTACTTCTGCAGAGGAGTTTCTCAGCAATTAGATGGACAAACAGACATCCCCAAACATCAAAGTTTTATTCATTAGATTTGTGTAAGAAGTCTCTGTGATGGAATTACCAGGAAGCTCGTGGGCCAGCTACCCTGAAGTACACTGTGATGTAGAAATAAGAAAGAGCCTGCCTTTAGAAAAAGGTTTTTTTTTTAAAAGTAATTGTATGTGTCTGTGTGTGTGTGTGGGTATATGCACAGGAGTGTAGGTATCTGTGAAGGAGGTCAGAGGTGTTAGATTCCACCAGAGCTGGAGTTATAGGCAGCTGTAAGCCACCCAGCACAGATGTCAGCTACTAAACCCAGGTCCTCTGTAACAGCAGTGTGTGCTCCTACCCACTAGGCCATCAGTTTAGCCATAAGAACCTACCTTAACAGTATAGAAGGAAAGAACTGATTCCCAGAAGTTGTCCTCTGGCCTTGTGTGCACCATGGCACAAATGCATGCATGTGTGCATGCACACTAACATGCATGCACATACATATGTACACATGCTATTTATACTAGGCCAGGTGTGGTAGTATGTGATTTTAATCCTAGCACTTGGGAAACAGAGATAGGTAGATTTCTCCCTCCCCTCCCCTTGTCTGCCCCCATGAGTTCAAGACCAGCCTGGTCCATATAGAGAGTTCTAGGACAGCCAGGGCTACAAAGTGAGACCCTGTCTCAAAAAACAATAACAACAAAAATTATATTAAGAAAATCTCCATGGTGCCAGGGATGTAGATTCCACATAGGCTCAAGGTTGTCTGACCCCACGGGCACTAACTTAATCAAGACATAAATATGTAACATATTTGTTGCATTGACCAATACTCAAACCTCTCAGATCCAGCTACCAGCCCTGCAGGATCAGGCAGCCATCCAGTGGTAGGTAGATCACACAGATATATTTCTAAGGTGATGGCAGTGATCTGCCTCACTGTAGCATGTGTTTCCTATAGATAGGTTTATTTTCTAAATTCTTACTTCTCTCTATATATAGACCTACTAAATGCCCAAGTCTCTGCTATCCTTTTAACGGTGCTTCTGACCTGAGACTTTATTACTGATGAATGAAGTACTCAAGTAACACTGTTGTGAAATCACCCAGGAGTCGGGGGGACTTTTAGTTCCTTTGGGACACCCAGTTACCATAGCACCTGGGAAACTACAGCTTGTGAGGTTGTAACACTATCAGTCTGAACATAACCAATGTACACCTTCCATGACCACAATACATGGGTTCAGAACCAATACACGTGAACTATAAATGACACTCACCAGTAAACCTCATGATTCACTTAAAAAAAATTGGCTTCCTACCCTGCAAGTTTTCTTGTTGTTGTTTGTGTTTGCTTCTGTTTATTGAGACAGAATATCAGTGTATAGCCCTGGCTGGCCTGGAACTTGTTATATAGACCAGGCTTGGCCTCAAACTCATAGAGATCTGCCTGCCTCTATCTCTGCATCCTGAGATTAAAGATATGTGCCACCACAGCTGGCCCCTGCAAGTCTGAAAATGTTTGTTCTAACAATCTTGCTACCAAAGTGAGGAATCTTCCTTCAGCACATACAAGAGTAGTCTTGTTGAACTGGTCTGGTCTGATCCTTTTGAATCTCTTGTGCCTCATGAACAAGGGAAGAAACAGATTACATGTTTTGGGCCAGCAAAATGGCCCAGCAGATGATGTATCTGCCATATAGGACTGATGACCTGAGTATGATCCCTGGAACCCATGTAAAAGTCAGAGGAGAGAACTGACTCCACAAAGTTGCCCTCTGACCTCCACATGAATATCATGGCATATGTGCACCCCACACATCATACATGCACAGTAAACAATAACAAATTTTAAAATAGATTGTGTACAGTGTCATAGGTGCACATTTCTGATTTTAAATGGGGAGATAAGTTTCTGTCACACATTGAAGGGGGCAAGAGAACATTTGGGCCTTAGAGCGTCCTTTACCTTTGGCCAGTCTGGTTGGGAGGGGGGTTAACCAGGCAAAACCTCAGAGGTCTACATGTCAAGTCATAAAAGACTCGGCTCCCTTGAGAAGGAAGGTTAGGTCATCTCATCAGGTCAGTGATGCCAACCATTTAAGATCTGGCTGAGAGTGTGGGCAGCATTGCGTAAGTCCTGGAGGAAGGAAGTTAGAAGGGCAGCCATGTCCTCGTGACCTCACTTCATCCTTGTTTTTGTTTTATTTTTTCCCTCTTTTTTCCCTTTTTACTTGGGACTAACCTCATAATTTAGTCTGTACATTTGAGGGTAACAATACTTAGTTGTAGCAGATAAGGAAAAAACATTCATTACCCAAAGATAGTTTTTGATGAGGTTCTGTATCTCACAGAGAGTAGATGCGTGGAGTTTCTTATGTACCAGGAATAATTGCTTAACAAGAGACAGGACCATGCTGCTATACTTGTAATTTGTGGTTTGTAATTTTAGCATGGAAAAGGGGTGAATAGATACTTAGTAAGAAAAGTATACTGAGTGGTGGTGGTTTTTTTTTTTTTTTTTTATCAACTTGACACAAGCCAGAGTTGACTGGGAAGAGGAACTTCATTTGAGAAAATGCTTCCAACAGATTAGCCCATAGGTACTTCTGTAGGTCAATTTCATGATTAAATGATTAATGTGGGAGGATTTGGTGCCACCCCTGGGCAACTGGTCTTGAACTGTATAAGGAAGCAGGCTGAATAAGCTATAAGAAACAAGTCAGGAAGCCGTACTTGTCCATGGCCTTCAGCTCCTGCCTCCAGATGCCTGTCTTGAGTTCCTGCTCTGACTTCTCTAGGTGTTAGACTGCAACCTGTGAGGTAAAAGAAACCCTTTCCTCCGCAAACTGCTTTTAGTTATGGCCTTTATTGCAGCAACAGAAGGCCAACCGGAAGAAAAAGAGATAGACAGTGGCGAATATTGTGATCGACTCTTCACGCATATCCAATCTCACTGTAGCTTG
Organism: Peromyscus eremicus; assembly: GCF_949786415.1. Lineage (NCBI taxonomy): Eukaryota > Metazoa > Chordata > Mammalia > Rodentia > Cricetidae > Peromyscus > Peromyscus eremicus. Next base: position 44,599,725 of record NC_081421.1, read on the forward strand.
CTTGGCTTTCTGAGCTTTAAAAGCTGGGAGGCTAAAGAACTACATTTCCCAGACTCCCTCGGAGTGTAGCTAGGGATCATGCTGCTTGCCATGCAGATAGAACCCTCCCTGAAGTAGCAGGTGGGGTGAGGATGGTGCAGAAGCCATGGGTTCTTCTGGGAGGCATGGTTGCAGAGGCTTCTCCCTTTTCTGTGCAGCTGGCATAGAGGTTCTGCTGACCAGATCCCAGACCCATGGGGACCCAGTAGCGGGAGGTGGCAGCAGCAGGGATGTATCTGCTAGAGAAGTCCCTTGGCGTGGTTGGTCATTTCTCTGAACTGTGTGGTCAATGGCTCTACGAAAGGTAAGCCTCGTCTTTTGACCTCCAGAGCCATGCCGTGAGTTAACCAATGCTCGGGAAGAAGCCCCTTTATGATTAAAGTGAGAGGATGCTCTGCTGTCTGAAACTAGGCTATTAGTTGACTTGTTTTTAAATTAGTAAGGGGACTAGGCTGCACAGTTTTGAGGCACAGGCCTGGGATGGATATTTGAGAATTAGACATATAAACATGTGGCCTTTAATCCAAGCCAGTTTAATCTCTGAAATTTGGTGAATACATCTCTGCTGGGTTATTGTTATTTTGGTTTTTTAAAAAGATTTATTTACTTTAGTATATGTGTATGAGTGTTTTCTTATATGTATTTATGGGCACCATGTGCATGCTTGGTGCCCACAGAGGCCAGAAGAAGGTTTCAGGTCCTAAGGTCCAAAGGGTCCAGAGTTACAGACAGTTGTGAACCGTCATCTGGGTGCTGGAAACCAAACCTGGGTCCTCTGCAGTAGCCACAAGAGCTCCCACCCGCCGAGCCATCTCTCCAGAGCCTTGCTTGAGGCAGGGTGTCGCTGTGTTTCCCTCACTGGCCTGGACCTTACTATGTAGTGCAGGCTGGCCTCGAACTCACAAAGTCTGCTTGCCTCTGACTTGGCAGTGCTGGGGTAAAGGTGTAGTGGTGCACAGGATGCCATACCTGCTGCTTTCGTGAAGATGATAAAGACTTTCCAGATGTCATAAAGACTTCCCAGATGTGACCTCCTGGCAGCTTTAGATCCTGTTTCCTAACATTAGCTGGAAGCTCTTTAAGCTTCCGTGTGTACATTCCATTTTTTAAAATTTTATTTATTTTTACTTTATGTGCATTGGTGTTTTGCCATGGGTGTTGGGTCCTCTGGAACTGGAGTTGCAGACAGGTGTTAGCTGCTATGTGGGTGCTGGGAATTGAGCCTGGGTCCTCTGGAAGAGCAGTCAGTGTTCTTAACCATTGAGCCATCTCTCCAGCCCCACCAGGTATACATTCTTGTGGCTTCCTTCTTTCTCTGTGCACCCTCTCCCCCTTCTTTCTCTGCTGTTGATCCTTTACTGAAGAGAGTCCCTTGGTGTCCTGAACTCAATCTGCTTCCCACTTGACATTATTCAAGGGAGAAATTCTAGTTTTTCTGTCCCTATGGTTTTAATTCATTTAATTCATTTCTACACAGCACTGACTTCTAGACCGGTTTCTTCAAGTCACCTCTCCTAAGGACCAGCTATAGACCCAATATCTCTGCTTCAGCATCTTCTGGGCACTCAAGACATGGCATGGATGAAACGGAACTCATTACCTTCCTCTTCCTACCCCTCCAAACCCCTCTCATTGGCCAGCTTCTATTCCACTAGTCTCTGTGCAGGTGAGTGGCACCACAGTCCACAGGGTTGCTGAAGCCAGAGCTGAACACTAGCTGTTGTCCATCTTTCCTTTGCTGAGCCGACCGACTGACTGACCGGTCCTGCCACTTCTTTTTTTTTTTTTTAATCATCAGACTGGATGTGAGATTTATTACTGAACATGATTTGGTAGGGTACAGGAGAACACTGTGGAACCCCTCAGGAGTGCAGGGCTCGCCATTTGTCCAAGGGACAACGATTGGGGATATACTTGACCCCACAGCCATCAGGAATAAGGCGCTTCTCAGCAACCATGTCTTCAAATTCATCCGCATTAAACTTGGTGAAGCCCCATTTCTTTGAGATGTGGATCTTCTGGCGGCCAGGGAACTTGAACTTGGCTCTACGAAGAGCCTCAATCACATGTTCCTTATTCTGCAGCTTGGTGCGGATGGACATGATGACCTGGCCAATGTGAACCCTGGCCACTGTGCCCTGGGGCTTCCCAAAGGCACCACGCATACCTGTCTGGAGCCTGTCAGCCCCAGCACAGGACAACATCTTGTTGATTCGGATGACACGGAAGGGTGGAGCCTCACTCGAATATGAAAGCCATCCTTGCCACAACTCTTTACCAGGTATTTGTTGGCACAAATACGGGCAGCCTCCAGAGCTTCAGAAGAGAGCTGCTCATGTTCATCTGACACCATGTGGCCACAAAGTGGGAATTCATCAACCTTCGCCTTCTTCCGTCCCAAGTCAAAGATGCGGATTTTAGCATCAGGGACACCTCGGCAGAAGCGAGACTTTGGGTATGGCTTGTTCTTACAATACCGGTAACACGGGGCAGGGCGGCGACCCATGATGACAATAGGATCGTCGGTGGCGCGCTGGAGGAAAAGATGGTCCTGCCACTTCTGAACGTTGCTCACCTCTCACCTCTGCGGCCTTAGCTTCAGTACCGTCATCCACAGCCTGCTTTGCCGCAACAGCCCTCCAGTCAGTCTGTCTTCCCTTCATCTTGCCTCCCTCCCATCCTCCCTTCACACTGAATGCATCACACCCAAACACATCTAAGAAAGGTGGCGTCATGCCTTTCTCCTGCCTGTGAATAGTGTGGTGAGTCCTACACCGGGCTCGGAGGGTCTCCTCCCCTCAGTGGGTTCCTCTCGCATCCATGTGACATTCCCTGGGGCCTCTCCAGTCCACTTGTTTGCCCAGCCTCATTGAATTTCTCTCAGGTCCTAGAATGAATGCACAGCTGTCTTCAGTTCCTGGAGCACCGACATCAGCTTCTGCCTCTAATGGTCTGCTCCTGGCTTCATCCCCCCGGGGGCAGAGAAGTTCCTTCTAGAAGTCTGCAGCTGTTACCTTTGGTTTACTTTCTGTCATACCCCAGCAGACCCAGCTCTGAGTCAAGAGCTGTGTTTCCCTTTCTCCTTGTTAGTCCTCTCACCTCACAGAACACTGGTTCTTAGTTTTGAAATGGTGAAACTAACACAGCGATTAAAGAGCAAATCCATGGTTCTCCATCGCTGCTTAGCAACTCTAACTATAAAGATTTAGAGTTGGCAAAATGAAGCTTTCGACTAGCCCTCAATCACTGTCAAGCCTCTTTCTCTGTCACCCTGTGTCAATGTTCTCTGCATTGGGTTTCTTTATACCATTACTTTCTCTGTGTGTGTGCGCAAGCACATGTTTATATCTACCGGGTAGTTTTATGTCAACCTGACACAAGCTAGAGTCATTGAAGAGGGAACCTCAGTTGAGAAATTACCCCACTGGATTGGTATGTGGACAAGCCTGTGGTGCGTTTTCTTGGTTGATGATGGTTATGGGAGGGCCTGGATCACTGTACATGGTGCCACTCCTGGGCTGGTGGTCCTGTGTGCTGTAAAAAATCAGGCTGAGCAAGTCACAGGGAGCAAGCCAGAAAGAAGCATCCCCCTGGCCTCTCTGTACCTGCTCACGCCTCCAGGTTCCTGTCTTGAATTCCTGCCCTGACTTCCTTCGATGGACCGGGACCTGTGAGATGAAATGAACCCTTTCTTCCCCGGGTTGCTTTTGGTGGGGGTGTTTTATCCCAGCAATGGAAAAGGAACTAAGGAAGTTTACATGCAAGTGCAGATCCTTGTGTGTGCACACGTGTGGAGGACGTATCCTCCTCAAGCAATCACGCTCCCCCTTAGTTTCCACACAGTCTCTCACAGAAACCTAGAGCTTACTGATTGGTTAGACTGACTGGCTAGCGATCCCCTGGGATCCTCCGTCTCCTCCTGGGATCACAGACCTGCTGCCACGTCAATCCAAACTCGGGTTCTCATGCTTGAACAGCAAGCACCTCACCCATGAAGCCATCTCCACAACCCAATCATTACTTCCGTTTTGTTTTGTATTGTTCTAGCTAGCCTTAAACTCACTGTCCTCCTGCCTCGCCTTTCCAAGTATGGGGATTACAAGAATCTGCCACCACACCTTGCTCTCCATCACTAACTTTAGAAAGGGGAGGGAGTCTTATTAGTACAACTTACAATAAAATATCAAAATTTTAAATGGAAAGCTTGACTAACTTTTAATTATCCTATTATCCACCGATGTAGTCACTACTCAGACCAATAGTTAGAATGTTTTCAGTATCATAGAAGGCTCCCTTGGTCAGTCTTCTAGCCAGAACTGTCCAAAAGAAAATCAGTATTTTAACCTCTGTTGTTTGACTAATTTCGAAGTTCACATAATGAAATTATGAACTATCTACTTTTTTCCCCTTCTTATCTCCAATTCTTTAATTTTGTTATTTTTTTTTTCCATACAGTATATTCTGATCATGTTTCCTCCCTCCCCAACATCTTCTAGATTCTTCTCACCTCCCTACTCCCCTGTGCTGGCTAGTTTTCTGTCAGTTTGACACAAGCTAGAGTCATCTGGAAAGAGAGAACTTTAATTGAGAAAATGTTTTTATAAGATCCAGCTGTAGGGAATTTTCTTAATTAGTGATTGATGTGGGAGGGTCCAGCCCATTGTGGGTGGGGACCACCCCTGGGCTCGTGGTCCTGGGTTCTATAAGAAAGCAGGCTGATCACGAGGAGCCAACTAGTAAGCAGCACTCCTCCATGGCCTCTGCATCAGCTCCTGCCTCCAGGTTCCTGTCCTGTGGGGGTCTCTGCAATCTTCACAGGCCAGACGAGTCATGGGAGGCAAGAAGATAGTTCATCGCAACATGACTCAGTAGCCGGTGTTGGTTCAAACTTCAGGAGTCTGACTCCGAGTTGTTTATTTTAGGCATATTTAAATAGCACAGTCTGGTGAAAACTATTCTTGTGAAGATTAACTCAATCCCATGTGCACCACAAAGCGTATCTGTATCTCCTTGAGGAACAAAGTAAGCTAAATACAGATTAAGTGTGACTACATGGAAACTCTGTAAAGTACATGTAGCACCTTTCATGAGAATAAGTTCTGTAGACTGAGAGAAAGGTCTGGGGGAGGGTCTGGCGCCAGAAAGTCTTCAGACACACAGATTGCACAAAGGTCACCAGGCTAGAAAGCATGTCCACTCCAGCCTTCTGGGCAGAAAACAAGTTTTACATTCCTTCCCTTAAAGGAACAACCTGTGTGCTTAGTATTCCAGGTCCCCTAGTGCATGCCTGTGAGCATAAGGCCCTCTCTGTACCCCTACACTGCCCTGCTTGAATTTCTGCCCTCACCGCTTTTGATGATGAACCATGATATGGAACTGTGAGGGAAATAAACCATTTCTTCCCCAAGTTGCTTTTTGATCATGGTGTTTCATGACAGCAATAATAATCCTAAGATACCACTCAACTTTAGATTTTCTCTCTCTGAACTATCTGATTTTTGTTCTTAGATCCCTTTACTCAACATGGTGTTGATGAGACTGGTTCTTTTTATTGTGATATTCATCCCTCCTCAAACATGCTTATCATGTCAGAGGGCATTTGGATTGCTTCATGTTGGGTTAACATGAATGAAGGCATTAAGAATATTCTTGCATATGTGTCTTGGTAGATGGTAGCATAATTGTCGTTGGGTTTATAGCTAGGAGCAGAGTTGCTATACTGTGGGATGTGCATACAGTTATCTTATGTGGATACTCTAACAAACATTTTACCAGAATCACTATACCTATTACACTCCCACCAGTAAATGCTTATGTGTTCCAATTGTTCCATATCTTTGATATTGCTTCATATCATTGTCAGCCAACTTATACAAATGTACACAATCATCTGAGATGAACACTGAAATTATAAATTGCTGCAATACTCTGAAAAGCATCTGAAATTGGCTTCCTGAGGTTGGTGAGTTTTCAGAGACATAATAATAAAAACCAATGACATTCATTGAACATATGCTGCTTGCCAGACACATGCTAGGCACTTTGAGAGTTTAATCTTATTCAATCATTGCAACATATGAAGGGTGTGCTGTTATCTTCATCTTATGATTGAGAGATTTGAGGCATAGAGAGAGATATAATTAACTTATAGACTTGAGCTAACTGGAAGCACCTGCTCAGATTGTTAAACATAACTCCTCTTTGGTCTGATCAGCCTGCCCAGAAAGCATTTTTATGAAAGATAAAAAATTTGGATTAGAAGCCATCGTGGTAGTGCACTCCTTTAATTCCAGCACTCAGAAGTCATAGGCAGGTAGATCTCTATGAGTTCAAGGGCAGCTTTCTCTACATAGAGAGTTCCAGCCCAGCCAAGTTTACATTAGTGAGATCCTGGAGGAGAAAGGAAGAGAGGGAGAGAGGGAGAGAAGGAGAGAGGGAGAGAAGGAGAGAGGGAGAGAGGGAGAGAGGGAGAGAGGGAGAGAGGGAGAGAGGGAGAGAGAGAGAGAGAGAGAGAGGGAGAGAGGGAGGGAGGGAGGGAGAGAGGGAGGGAGGGAGGGAGAGAGGGAGAGAGGGGAGAGAGGGAGAGAGAGAGAGAGAGAGAGAGAGGGAGGGAGGGAGAGAGGGAGGGAGGGAGGGAGGGAGAGAGGGAGAGAGGGAGAGAGGGAGAGAGGGAGAGAGGGAGGGAGAGAGGGAGAGAGGGAGGGAGAGAGAGAGAGAGAGAGAGAGAGAGAGAGAGGGAGGGAGAGAGGGAAAGAGGGAGAGAGAGAGAGAGGGAGAGAGAGAGAGGGAAAGAGGGAGGGAGAGAGGGAGAGAGGGAGAGAGGGAGAGAGGGAGAGAGAGAGAGAGAGAGGGAGAGAGGGAGAGAGGGAGGGAGGGAGGGAGAGAGAGAGAGAGAGAGGGAGAGAGGGAGAGAGGGAGGGAGGGAGGGAGAGAGA